>NW_027361817.1:9225000-9422500 GCF_039654945.1 Dendrobates tinctorius
TGATCACTCTAACCGTCATAAAGTTTTTTCTAATATCTAATCTGTGTCTCTTCCCATTCAGTTTCATCCCATTGCTTCTAGTCTTTCCTTGTGCAAATGAGAATAAAGATGATCCTTCTACAATGTGACAGCCCTTGAGATATTTGTACACAGCTATTAAGTCTCCTCTCAGTCTTCTCTTTTGCAAGCTAAATATTCCCAAATCCTGCAACCTTTCCTCATAAGACAGGGTTTGCAGACCGATCACCATTCTGGTCGCACTTTTCTAAACTTGCTCCAGTTTGTTGATGTCTTTTTTAAAATGTGGCACCCAAAACTGGACACAGTATTCCAGATGAGGTCTGACAAAAGAGGAGTAGAGGGCAATAATGACTCCACGTGATCTAGACTGTATGATTCTGTCAATACATCCTAGAATTGCATTTGCCTTTTTTGCTGCTGCATCACACTGTTGACTCATATTCAGTCTGTGATCTATTAGCATACCAAAGTCTTTTTCACATGTGCTGTTGCTTAGGCGTATTCCTCCCATTCTGTATATGCTTTTTTCATTTTTATTGCCCAGATGTAGAACTTTGCATTTTTCCCTGTTAAAAACCATTCTGTTAGTTGCTGCCCACTGCTCCAGTTTATTTATATCTTTATAAATCATCTCTCTCTTCTTTAGTATTAGCTATCCCTCCTAGCTTTGTGTCATCAGCAAATTTAATCAGTTTACCCTCAATTTCTCATCTAAATCATTGATAAAGATGTTGAACAATACAGGGCCCAGGACAGAGCCCTGTGGTACCCCACTTGAGACATTCTTCCAACTGGATCTGCAGCCATACGACCACTCTTTTGGTCTGATCACTAAGCCAGTTATGAATCCACCTAACAGTTGCTTTGTCCATTCCATACTTAGTCATTTTTTCAATAAGGATTGTGTGAGATACTTTGTCAAATGCTTTGCTGAAGTCAAGATGTACTATATCTACAGCATTTCCCTGATCCACCCAATCAGTGATTCTGTCATAGAAGGAAATTATGTTAGTCTGACATGACTTATTAGTTACAAACCTATGCTGACTCTACTTTCAAAACCAACTGTATATCCGTATAGCAGCCTATTACCGACACCCCTATTATTAAATCAGGCGGTCTGCCAATACCATATGTGCACCCACAGGCTAGACATCACACATTACACAGCCACCACTGGAAAGACCCGGCCTGAACCCTGCAAAAAAAAGGTGTAAAATAAATGTAAATAATAAATGAGGTATTTGTCAATATTTTGTCCAAAATACACAAGCTCGCAACCCGCGTCAAGGGTTCTCATTATCTTGCGAGTACCATACTAAATCCTACACTAAATTAAAAAAATTCACTGAAAGAGAAAAATAAAATTAACAATATCACTGAGAGAGAAAAAACAACAATACTTGCAATGTCATGTCCAGACGTAAATGCACAAACAGGATGCAGTGGGTCCCCCAAGATAAAATCAGGGGCAGCACGGGTGCAAAATACTGAAAACAAGCCACTTACTAAGGCCTCTTTCACACATCGGGTTTTCGCCGTCAGGCGCGATCCGGCACTTTTGACAAAAACCGGATCCGGCGAAATGCAATGCCGGATCCGGTTCCCCCCCATTGACTTGCATTAGCGCCGGATCGTGCCGGATGGCCATGCGTTTCATCCGGTTTTCGCCGGATCCGGCAATGTGTCGCAATCCGGCGTCTGGAAAAAACGGCTACTGTAACGTTTTTTGTCTCCAGCGAAAAAGCCGGACACGCCGGATGCGGCGTGTCCGGCTTTTTCACACAATGAAAGCCTATGAGCGCCGCAATGCGCCGTATCCGTTTTTTTTGGTCTGAGCATGCTCAGTAGCTCTGCCCACAAGACACATATATAAAAGCATGACAGTGGGACCCTCAGCCACACCCAACATGCCACCCAAGACAGCAACCAGGCGCAGGAGAAGGCAGGAGACCACTGCAGCAGCACCATCAGCACCACCACCACCCCAAATGGAGCAGCATGCTGAACAACGGGAGGGGAGTCCAGCAGCAGATGAGAGACGGTAATTATCAAATCCCCCATTCCTCCAAACTAGGGCCATGGAATATCAAGATATTCATTGGCCCTTTGTTTCTCTTTATTCAACAGCCGCCCAAGAGATGCAGCAGCAGCAACAGTGGCAGCACTGGCAGCACTGGCAGAAGCAGTAGCACCACCCACAGGCATGGAGTCTGGCCAGCAGGAAGACAGCACATCTTCTTCTGGGAACCCTCCCTCGCATCGTCAGCGTTTGACGGTAAGTTTTTATTTCCAAAATCCATCATCTCTGTAATATATGTCTATTCATTGCCTTTTATTTCAAAACAGGAATCACAAGCTGAAGAGGAGCTCCCAGAAGAAGAAGGGGTGGACAGACACCTGGAGTGGGCTCACAATTGGTAAGTTTTTGTATCAAATGCAGAAACACAACATCACACTACACACAACACATAGAAAACAATGTTCTGCAGACCACACACAGCAAACAAATGCCTACATCCAAACACATACATTTTTTTCTTTTCTTCTCTAGTCTTCCCAATCTGGTGCTCGGCAAAGAGGTCCTCGCAGTGCCTCCCAGGGTCGTCGGCGACAGCAACGCGGCGGTCACCAGCGTGTAAGTATAATATTTAAGTGAAATTTTGGTACACTTTTTATTTCATGTCTTAAGTGTGGTGACTAATTTTGCTATTTTTCTCTTTTACTTTAACAGCCATCACAGCATGCTCCCGACTCAGACGGTGAGGATGGAGGAATTGATGTGGACCACCTCATCGATCTCGTCAGAGAAAGGGAGCCACTATGGAATATGGCTGACCGCCGCCATGCTGACCTGATCATTACCCGACGACTCTGGGAGGAAATCTGTTCGCTCCTTGTGGACCGCTGGGAGGACCTCGATGCTCGGGCCCAGATTAAAGAGCGTATGTATATACAGTACCGGTTGCTTGATGTAAACCAGTGTTTCCCGAACTCCAGTCCTCGTGGTCCCCACGGATCATGTGTTCAGGATTTCTATTTACTATGGATATCCTGAAAACATGACCCTTGGGACCATGAGGACTGGAGTTTGGGAAACACTGATGTTGTATACTAACCACTTTGTCCTTTCTCGTTTCAGGGGACAGAATTGTGAAGCGGTGGCGGTCTGTGAGGGATCGTTTCAAGAAGGAGTTCAATAAAGAGATGCGGGCCCCAAGTGGATCTGGAGGACGCAGGAGCAAGTACAAGTACGCACGAGCCCTGTCGTTCCTCCGGGATACAATGGTCACCAGAAGGTAAATATTACACACCACATGTGAAAAAAAAATGTTTAGATGTAACAATTTTTTTTCAGCCAGGGCCATGCCATGTCACAATTTTAATTGTTTTTTTTTCTCTTTATTCCACAGCACGGTGAGCAGCACTCGGGAGCCTGCACGATTGGACCCTTCTGAGGCGATCCCTGAGGAGACCGGCACCGAGGGACACTTCGACCGCCCCGGTACATCTGCACCTTCCCAGCCTTCCCACACCCATCTGTCCCATCCACCAGCACAGGAGCATCGTGGCCGCCTACATTACATGAAGCTGCTGGTGAGGAGATCTCCGCAGGCTTTCAGCAGATCAACTCCAGCATTCTGGAGGTGAAGACACTTCTGCAAACCATGCATTCAGAAGCAAGATCTTTGCCAAACCACACCTTTTTCAGGTCTGTTGTGGAGCGCATGGAAACGCTCTCTCCTACCCAGCAGATGCATGTAATGCATTCATGCCACGGTGCTCTCCAGCACGTTACCTCCCAACCTCCTCCTCCCACCCCAGTAGTTCCTCCACCTGCACCCCCTCCAGCCACTTTCCATCCTCCCCCTCCTATTACATACCAGCCACCTCCCCAGTACCAGCAACCTCCCCAGTACCAGCAACCTCCCCAGTACCTGACATCTCGCCACTTCCAGCAACCTGCCCCGTACCAAACTCCTTCCCCGTACCAAACTCCTTCCCCTTACAACTTGCCATCAACATCATCTGCTCCTACAGTCCCTGCCCAACCCTCCACTCCACCGCCCACCACCTCTTCTGCCTCCCACATGTCCACCCATTCTGTAGCTTTTTCCACACCTTCTCCTCTAACTGTTCCTTCCCCACCACGATCCCAGTCCTCTCTCCACACTCCCAGTGTCGAAGTGTCCCGCAGCCCCTCCAGCAGTATTTCCACCCCACACTACACAGATTTATAATGTGTTTTTTAATAAAAATGCCCATTGGGTTTAAAACCTTTATTAAAAAAGTTTTTTGCACATTAAAAACATTTTACAAAAAAAAAAAATTTTAAATAAAAGTTAAATTATCGTTTCACAATGGTTGTCTGTCATTTCTTTCTGCGGCGAACTATGTTTAAAAAAAAGGTTAAATACAGGGTATTTCAAAGGTAAAAAGTTATTCAAAACCAGGTATATAACTGTGGGTAAATTTTACCTTTTTGCCACAGTTGTGTTCCTGGTTGTGTTTGAAGCAAAGTATTTCACCTAAAAAGTTGTGTTTATTGTTGGTGATTTCCTAACAATGTACACAACTTTTGTTAAAAGGTGAAATACTTTGCATAAAACACAACCAGGTACACACCTGTGGCCTAAAGGTAAAAATAGTAAGACCATGACAAGATAGCCAACTTTGGTTGGCAAAGGTATATACTGTTGGTACAGAAGGTACACAAGTTTGGTTAATGGCACAAATCTTTCACACTCTGTCATCCTGCCAGTGTACTCTGCCTTGAGGTGACATAAAGTATAGTGCAAAATTGTCCCTCATTACTGAAACCGTCACAGAACTTCTAGTGGTAATGTCATGGTAATCTTGCAAGGTGGTTTCTTCAGAGGTGTCCTCAATGGAAATGGGTTCCTTGCAGATAACAAAATTGTGGAGTACCACGCAAGCTTTGATCACCTCATCCACAGTTTCTGTCTTGAGGTTGATCGCAGTCAATAGGACCCGCCATTTGGCTGTCAGAATACCAAAGGTACATTCAACCATTCTTCTTGCTCTTGTGAGGCGGTAATTAAAAATACGTTTTGTTCTTGACAATCCTCTGCTACCGTACGGTTTCAAAATGTGTTCTGACAGCTGGAAGGCTTCATCCCCTACACAGACAAATGGCATAGGTGGACGAGCTGTTTGCGGCAGCGGTCTAGGGGGTGGGAACTGGAAGGTGTTTCCATACAGTTTACGCCCCATGGCAGACAGTTTGAAAACTTGAGAGTCATTGGAGCGGCCGTAGGCCCCAATATCAACAGCAATAAATTTGTATTCCGCGTCAGCGATGGCCATGAGGACAATTGAAAAATATTTCTTGTAATTGAAATATTCCGATCCCGATCGGGCTGGCTTTACAATGCGGATATGTTTCCCGTCCACAGCGCCCAAGCAGTTCGGAAACTGACATATCTGTTGAAACTTTTCTGAAATTTCAATCCACCTCTCTGTTGTGGGCTCTGGTAAAAACTCTTCAGCTAAGGAGTCCCACAGTGCACAGCATGTGTACTTCACTATTCCAGATATGGTGGAAATCCCGAGTCTGTACTGGAAATGCAGTGACGAAAGGAATTCTCCAGTTGCAAGAAATCTGTGGGGAATTAAAAAACAATCAATTAGTTTAAAATCACAGCATTACATACCAAAACTCAGCTATAACACCTGGAGATACAAACTACCACCAACAAGATTGCAGTGAAAGTGTGCTCTGATGCGAGCATATCCAATAAATGTGGCTTACCTTAAAGTCACCATCAGACGCTCTGCGGGTGAAACAGAGAAGCGGCAATAGGTGTCCGCTTTTCTTATGAGGTGTGCAATGCGCTCCACCAAGTAATCAAAATTCTCCATTTTCATCCGAACATATCCAAAAAATTTATCCGGGTTTCGTCTAAGGTCCATGCAGAGTGTAGAATAGACCCCACGCGTCATTCTCTTGGCTGTGAACGTCGTCTACGATGCCTGATGCGCTGCTGTCTCGCTCTCTCCTTCTCCAGAACAATCACCCTCAAACGATTCGTCTCCGCTGTAAAATCCGCCAAATTCTTCAAAATATTTCCAATCACAACATCCATCTTCGCCAGTAACTTGCTCTTCTCTCCAACCTGCACTTTCTCCTCTACAACCTGTCAAAGAAGGGCTGTAGGAACACGCTATATATAGTTTTTCAGTAGCCAATCCCGTTCGGAAGGCCACAAGGGGCGATTTTAAAAACCGGATCCGGCGTAATCCGTTGAAAAACGGAACAAAAACCGGATGAACCCGATGAGACAGATCCGGTTTTGTCTGTCAAGAACAAGACGGATCCGGCAGAAAAACGGATCCGTCACATCCGGTTTTACGAAATATTTGCCGGATTTGGCGCTCCGGCACGACGACGGATCGCGCCTGACGCCGAAAACCTGATGTGTGAAAGTAGCCTAACCCACAAAACATCCAAGGGGGGCTGACTGAGTGCAGATATTGTATTGGCAGCCTGCTTGATGTAATAGTAGGGGCGTCAGTAATAGGCTGCTATATGGATAGAGGTGCATCTTACATAATAGTGTGAACGATGCCCTAGGTAGACATATGTGCAATTGGAATACTAGGCAGCCGCCCCACTGATGCTTGATGGATGAGTAAGTGACTAGTTTTCAGTATTTTGCACCTGTGCTGCCGGTCTTTTTATCTTGGGGGACCCACTGCATCCTGTTTGTGCATTTTTATCTGAATATGACATTGCAAGTATGGTTGCTTTTTCTCTCTCAGTGATATTGTTAATTTTATTTTCCTCTTTCAGTGAATGTTTTATATTTTGCAATAGCACAGCTCTTTTCTGCAAATTGTGTAGGATGAGCTGTCACAGTAGGGACATCATATTACAGGCATCTAGTCAGGGTTATTGCCTGATAGTCCTTGCAGCTGCAACCTAAAAAAAATAATTAGCTAACAGCTATTATATTCCCTCTTAATACCACTATTAGTAGCATTTACTGTAGGGATAGATGCTAGGTATCATCTGATGGAAATGAGTGCTCATTCTTGTCAAATACATCTCTTCCACAGTCCATAACTTGGTTGCTTTTTTTCATGCACTCATTGACAGATTCACGTTTCTATGGTGATCTTCTATACTCAGAAATTCATCCAAGCAGGTAGAGTTGCTTGTATTGTTACAGAATTTGTTGCTGCCATGTACAAGAAAAAAATCTTTTCAGGGCCGATTCAAATCCATTCCATATTCTACAATAACACTGCTCTTTTCTGCAATTCATGTAGGCTGAGCTGTCGCAGTAGGGATATCGTATTACAGACATATAGTCAGGGATTATTGCCTTATTGTCCTTGCAGCTGGAACCTAAAAAAAATTATCAAGGTAACATCTATCCTACTCCCTATTAATACTGTTGTTAGCAGCATTTAGTGTAGGGATAGGTGCTATGTATCATCTGCTGGAAATGAGAGTTTATTCTAGTCACAAACATCTCTTCCACTGTCCATAACTTTGATTGCTTTTCTCCATACACCCTTTGAAAGATTCATGTTTTTATGGTGATCTGTCTGGTGATCAGGAGCCGCTTGCTGCTGGCTAGTGTGGATTGCTATAGCTGGACCAGAGGTGGCGGTAGAAAACAAACCGACAGTACTAGCCTGGGCAAGACGGCGGGATCGATGTCTCTGCTGAGCAGCCTCCTCTGCGGTCGGGAAAGAATGGGAGACCGCAGAAGGCAAGGCTCGGGATTCCTCCTGTGCAGGGGTAGAAACCCGTCACCTACCATTACCCCCCCTAGGGCCCCCTCCCCCCTGAGCATCACTATGCTCAAAGGTCGCAATGAGCAGAGGAGCACAGATGTTCTCCACAGGTTCCCAGGTCCTATCCTCTGGACCATGACCCTTCCAGTCCACCAGATAGTACTTTTTGACACGTACCACCCTGCACCCCACAATGGCATTCACCTCAAACTCGTCCGAGGACATGCCTGATGAACAACGCTGCTAAGGCACGTGCAGAAGGTAGACATGAAAGAGGCACCAGATGCACCATCTTGGAGAAATGGTCGGTGACAACCCAAATGATCGTGCTGCCCTGGGACCTGGGCAGACCCATGACAAAGTCCATGCCAACCATCTCCCAGGGCCTGCATGCCACTGGCAGGGGGTTAAGCAATTCAGCGGGTCATTGAAAAGGAGACTTATTCTTAGAGCAGGAGACTCACGCCCGAATATAGTCTCTGACGTCACGGGCCATATGCGGCCACCAGTACGTCCTCACGAGAAGCTCAGATGTCTGCTTAGTACCGAAATGTCCACCCACCCTGGAGGAGTGAGCCCAAGAGAGGACCTCCGGTCGCAGACGGTCTAGGGCAAATGTCTTACCCAGAGGCACCAACTCGAGGCCGACCGGAGCCACGATCCTCAGGCTCTCAGATGGAACAGGTAGGGGTACTTATTCTTAATGGTGATGGCGTTAAGACCCCTGTAATCAATGCAGGGTCATAGTTCTCCATTCTTCCTCTGGACAAAGAAGAATCCCGCCCCCACAGATGACACCGACTTCCTAATGAATCCTCTAGCCAGATTCTCCCTGATGTATAGAGACATGGCCTCTGTCTTCAGGAGAGATAGGGGATAGACTCGACCCTGGGGAGGCTCGGCAACAGGCAAGAGGTCAATAGGACAGTCATAGGGGCAGTGTGGCGGAATACTCTCCGCCGCTTTCTTGGAGAACACGTCTGCATACTGTTAGGAGTGTTTGGGGAGAGAGGTAAGATCTGCGGGAGTCTCAGTGGAGGAAACCTGTATGCACTAATCTGACATCTACCCTCACAGGATTTACTCCAACCTAGGGTTCTCCTCAAGGACCCCTCTATATGGGGAGAGTGAAACCACAACCAGGGGACCCCTAGGAGGACCTGATCGATACTATCGGGCATCATAAGGAGAGATAGCGTCTTCTGATGAGAAGGAGAAACCGAGAGTATCAGCAGGGCGCTCTGGTGGGTAATCTGAGAGGGTAGTGTCGCATCGTTTAACACTCTGATGGTGACTGGCTGAGGTAGTAAAACCAGAGGAATTGAGTGCCGTTGAGCGAAGGCAGATGACATAAAATTTCCCTCCGCCCCGGAGTCCACGCAAGCCTCCACCGCCAGCGTGGAAGTACTGAACTCAAGCATCCCCTCAAAGGACAGCTTGGAGGAAGAGTCGCAGTGTCTAGTAGGCCTCCCCCAACAGCCACTAGATGCGAGCATTTCCCGGCCTTTGTGGGCAACTGTTGGCAAGGTGACCAGACTGCCGGCAATGATAACAGACCATGGGTGCTCACGCGGACCGGGACTTGGATCCAGAGCGAGAAACCTCAATGGCCCCTAGGTACTCGGGCGCCCAATCGGGAGGTTCCAGAGGTCTAGAGAATGTAGGTGCCGGTCTAAACCTGTGTCCAGACTGGGGCCGCTCCAACCCTCGTTCTGTGAAATGATGGGCGATACGGGTGAAGACGGTAATAAGGTCCTCTAGTGTGGTGGAAACCTCTCTGGTGGCTAGGGCATCCTTCACATGGTCAGCCAGACCTCTGCAGAACACCGGGACGAGGACCTTATCTGGCCACTCCAGCTCTGAGGCCAGGGTCCGGAACTGGATGGCATAATGACTGACCAAGGATGAGCCCTGTGCCAGTGCCAGCAGCTGGAGGGTGGTATCATGGATGACCCGTGGTCCCAGAAAGACCTTCTTCAGAGTGACCAGGAACTGCGAGGCACTCTGCACCACATGATCACCGTGCTCCCACAGTGGTGTGGCCCACTCCAATGCCCTGCCCGACAGGAAGAAGGTGATAAATCTCACTTTAGCCCGCTCGGAGGGGAATCGTGTAGCCAGTAGCTCTAGCTGTATAGCACACTGGCTCACGAAACCCCTGCAAGAAGCACTATCGCCCGAGAACTTCTTGGGCAGCGGAAGGCGGGACAAGGTCGGGGCAGGATTGGCAGTGGACACCCGGGAGACAGCTTCTTTGGCTGCCTGAACAGTGACTGCGGTAACATCCATAGCTGAAGTTGACCGCTCAAGAGCCACCAACCTGCCCACCAGCTGCTGGATGTACCAATGGAGTCGCTGTTCGTCCGCCATTACTAGCCAGACCTTGTCCCTAGTATAATGTTAGGGGCTTGTGGAACACATCAAATAATATTAAAGTAAAGACAAGGTGCGTTCGCAGCCCAGGTCCATCGTGCAGAGATGTTATCTGCTGCCAGGTAATGGCGGATGTAAGATGGCACTATAACACACACGGGTTAACCTCACCCGGTATGTAAAAGGCGGACCCTGTTGCTTCACAGGGCCACAGTATCGCAGGGAGAACGCTAGTGTCTTGGTCACAGGACACTGCCCCAGAAGCACGGGGTTAGAGTCCCTCTAGACCCACTGACGTTCGGCACCGTAACTGCGGTACCAGGAAAAGCAAAGATTAGACTGCACGACGTGCATGCAGCGCCCCTCTGGCAGATGCCACTAACCAGCTTAAGCTTAGAACCGGAAAGTGCACTAATTGCGTACGGCGCCACTCTGAGGGACGCTGCTGATAATGCGGTACAGTTGTGTCTTGTGCTGGATGGCACAATCTGGCGCTAACACGTATGCAGAGAACTGAGAGCACTGTGGCACATAGGCAATGCCACTACTAGGCACTGACTCTAACTCTGATAACCCTATAACATGCAAAACCAAAGGGAGGGAAACATAAGGAGTCAGTCACCAGAAACATACATCCATCATCTCACACAAAAGTACATAAATCTATACTAGTGTATTGCCGGGCGGCCATGCAAAGCTTTTATAGTTGCAGCCTTCTAGGACCTTCCTAGTGGTCCAATTGGAGCAGCAACAGAACCTAAGCATGTGACCTCCGACCGCCAATGAGAGGTCGTGGGCATGCTCAGTGGACCGAAAGAGGGACTTAGTCCCAGAAGCCGCTTGCTGCTGGCTAGTGTGGATTGCTATAGCTGGACCAGGGGTGGCAGCAGCAACCAAACCGACAGTACTAGCCTGGGAAAGACGCTGGGATCGACGTCTCTGCTGAACAGCCTCCTCTGCAGTCGGGAAAGAATGGGAAACCGCAGAAGGCAAGGCTTGGGATTCCTCCTGTGCAGGGGAAGAAACCCGACGCCTAACAATGGGTTAACCAGAATCTTGTGACTTATCTTAGGTGTTTTATGTCAGAGAACTGGGTTATCTACTTACCTCTAGCTGAATTTGAGGTAAATAAACATTGTCATGAGTCTACTGGTAAGTCCCCGTTTTTCAGGGCATACTGGTTTCATCCACAGTTCAGCTCATTTAATAGGAACAGTTCTTCTGAAATACCTGTAGAAAAATGATTTTCATCATCAATTATGTCTGTGCGGCAAGAGGTTATTTATAATTTGAGGAAAATGAGGTCCAATTATATGAGTGTGGCTGATTGGAGACATTTGGTGGGTCCAGGTCTGTGTGTTGATGCTTTGTGTTGTTGTGCTTAAGGAAAATTAAGTTGAAGGATCCCTCTTGAAAACTGGGTCCCATGTTCTTCAGTCCTTTTAAGATTATGACCGCCTTGCCACTTTTAGGATCCATAATGTGCTTCATGGATCTCTGCTCACAAGATACGTTTCGTCCTCTGTACGTTCACCGCTACCATTATCTCCAGTCATTGTGGATGGAAATTTGTAGTTTCATATTGCCAAGATCGTTTATTTTCGCTTAGTTTGTCAGTCGCATCAGTATCTGATACACTGGAAGGGATATGGTCCTGAAGAGAGGATGTAAGTACCAGCATCTGAAGTCTATGCGGTCAGGATGATCTGGTCTTTTTACGTGGTACACCCTGATAAACCTATTTCTGAGGTCCCTCGTATAAGGAGGTGCTGTCATGGGTTTACCACGAAAGGTTGCCAGAAGACCGCAGCGTCTGATTTCTCCTACTCCTGCACTGATAAGAAGCACTTTGTCTTCCTATTAAATGGTATAAATTTCTTTTAGCAGGGCAGAGATTTATCTGCTCAGTTGAGAACTCCTGTAAGCTTTCCCGTGTTAAGGATCTCAGCTGTGCACTGTTAGCCACTCCCATCACCTAAAAAACTGTGTTCTGGCTAGCACTCATTGCCAGAGATAGCTTATGCTGCATGGCTGGAGGTTGTTTCTGGTGGTTGTTGTTGGAGAAGATGGTGGATTTGGATCTATGACTGTTGCTAGGTTCGAGTGTGGGATAATTCCCTTTCTTCTCCTACTTTGATTTATCCCCATTCTCCACTTCCCGGTATTTACCTCTTTTGTTTAAGTGTGTATATTTGTATGACTGGTATTTTTCTTTATTCCTGTTCGTATTACCTTGTTAGTCTTGTTGCTGTATTACGGTACACTACTACTCCCCTCTTCCCTAGGTGGGGGAAGGGTACAGATTGAGGGCGGATTCTGGAGCTAAGGCAAGGTACGTGTCCCTGGTATCTTCACCATCAGGAGTAATCTGGGGAACAGGGTGAGCTAGGAAGGAGCCCCTGGTCCTAAGACACTGGACAACAGAGTTGTGACATTCCCTACTGGAAATTAAACAGACCCTTGTCATGGATAAAAGAACACTGTACATCTGATGGTGTTTGCCTTCATCGCACAAAAAATACAGTCTGCAACAAAACTAACCATGGTTCTGGTGCTGTATTTCTGTACTGATAGTGATTCTGGTGACATATTCCTGTTCTGAAAGTGATTTTGGTAATGTATTCATGCAGTGATGATTGTTTTGTTGGTTTATTCATGCACTACAAATGACTCTGGTGATGTATTCATGCAATGATGATGGTTCTGGTGATATAGTCATCACCAGAAACATCATCAGTTCATGAATATGAAACTAAAATTATTGTTAGTACATAAATAAAACACCGGAGTCATGAATAGTACATGGATACACCACCAGAACCCATCATCAGTAAATATTTAGGTCACAAGAACCATCATTACATGAATATGTCACAAGAACCACCATCAGTACATTAATATATTACTGGAACCACCATCAGTAGGTGAATATGACACTAGAACTACCATCAGTACTTGACTACATAACCAGAACCACATAAGTACTTGAATATAAGAACCAAGCTTAGTACAGTAATCAATTGCAATGTCAAGTAAGCCCCATATACATTTGTATTGCATGAACCTACAACTCCCAGGACTTCTTTAATTTAAGGAGAAACTGTAAGCTTTTTTTACCAGCCATCATCAGACTGTGGACCATTCAAGAACCAAATCACTGAATATGCACAGACACTATCACAAATAAACTTTTTCATCTAATGTAGGTACCTTAAAGGTGACATATTCTCTGATTGGAGTCATTCTTTTTATTTTCGTCTCCTTCTTATCCAGATGTCATGATGAATTTTCAAAACTACAACTGCAGACTTTATCTCGTCTCTCAACTGGTCAGTCTTTAATTATTGTAAATAATTAAATATAGATCTCTCATTTCATAAAACTACTATTATTAATTGGGAAAAAGATTTGATTAATTCCTTGGGGTCACACAGCCGTCGATTCTCTCGTGAAAGACAATCGGGTCGATTATGCTAATGTCACTCTATCCATTCTCTGTGTCCACGAATGTCAGACATCTGAGTGCAGTCCAATTTTTCACAAACAACCATTGACTTGTCTGAGTGTGCATGATTTGAGCATTGGATGTCACTCTCCATGCTACAGTTGTTTTATTATGCCAAATCGACATGAGAAAAAAAGCTCAGATCTGCACTGCCCCATAGTATAACATTGAGCCGAGTGCTATCCAAACAAAGCATCGCATAGCATGTTTATATGGCAGTGTGAGCGAGCCCTGAGAAGAGCTTTGGTCTAGCGCACTCTGTAGAATGTATTCTGCGTCGTATTGTGTCTTTAGAAGAAACGCATTTTAAGCAACTTTCCATATTTTATTATGTCCCCTCTCATCTACATAAAATATACCCATTGCCCTCACACTAGTGCTGAAGGGTATGTGGACAAATAGGCACATCTCCTCATATATTGTAGAATTATAGTCTAATATAAGAATTTTGGTCAGACATCTCCAGCATGATTTTCTTTACTTGCTTCTTTAACAAATCCAATATCCCCTGAATTAGCACTTATGTTAATTAACATAGATAACTTCGCTACAAACTGCATTTTTATTATTTCCAATCTGTCACTAACAGCCAAAATCCTAATTGTGGCTATATGGAAATCTGTAATTTCTGAATTTATGATCATAATTTCTGCCCATGTTTCATATGAATATGCCTTTGCCCTTCAACATAATTCATTACCATCATACCTTAAGAAATGAACTCAGTGCATCTCCAAGATTCATGCACTGTGAGTGGATGAAGTTAATTTTAATATTTCCTAACAAATGACTTAATATTTAGGGTTACTTTAGTTTGATATACATTTTTCAGAATCCTGACAATTTTTATTTTAAGAAAACCTGTTTTTATTAACAGATTTCATATGGTTTAGTGATTTTTGCATGTTTCTGGCTACATTTCTAATTTTTTCTGTTTTTTTTCCTTTTCTACCCTTCCTTTTTCCCTATCTTTCCTATTCAATCCTAGTTTTCTCTCCCCTTTATATTTTATTCTTATGATTATTATCTGTATAACTGTAAATATCAATATACTTTTACTGGAAATAAAAATAAGCATTTTAGATTTGTATAGTGTACACAAGTCATTGATGCATATGTCAACATGCTCAAATGTTCTCCAAAACATCAAAATTGAAGAGACCAAAAAGCTAACTGATAAAGATGCCACTAACCATCAGTCATGGAGTCAACAAACGATGTTAGCGGACACATGGAGTGATTAACTGTGCAACCGCTCTCTTTTCACTCTTTAGTAGAGAAAAGTACAATTAAATGTGACAGTAAAAGAGAACAAATAGAGCAGCATTTTGTAACATGACACACAAACCATGGTGCAGCAAGGAATGCAGTAAGGTGCAACTCCACACCTAGCGTTTCATCCCTGGTGCCATCTTTGCATTCCTGTTCACTACACATCTACTATCAAAACAGGAAAGAAATTCTAAAGTCTATATTGTGACAGTCATCACTGGAAAAGAAGGTAAATAAGCTATTGCTCCTCTTTGTTACTAGTGTGGCTTAACCCCTTCACACCATGGCCAGTTTCTGTTTTTTTACCTTCTTCCAAGAGCCATAGTTTTGTATATTTTCAGCACTAGAGCAATATGAGGGCTTATTTTTTATGGGACGAGTTGTACTTTCAAATGACACCATTGATTTTAACATATAGTGTGCAAGAAATTGGAAAAAAATTCCAAGTGTGGTGAAATTGCAAAAAATGTGCAATTCCACAATTGTTTTTTTTTTATTTACCACTTGCTGAAGAGCCCGGCACTACCCAGGCATAGTAACTAAATACGGTTAGTTATAACAAATTATAATGATTATATATATATATATATATATATATATCTGCGTGTATAGCCCCGCTCAGTCCGCATAGCCACATTCACTATAATATCCTACCTCATCCCGTCAGCCAGAGCCATCCGACTACTTCCCCAAATATCCCACATAATCCCGTCAGCCAGAGCCACCGGACTACTACCCCTAATATCCCACATCATCCCATCAGAGCCACCGGACTACTACCCCTAATATCCCACATCATCTGTCAGCCAGAGCCACTGGACTACTACCCCTAATGTCCCACATCAACCCATCAGCCAGAGCTACCGGACTACTACCACTAATATCCCACATCATCCAGTCAAAGCCACTGGTCTACTACCCCTAATATCCTACATCATCCTGTCAGAGCAACTGGACTACTACCCCTAATATCCCACATCATCCCGTCAGCCAGAGCCACCAGACTACTACCCCTAATATCCCACATCATCTATCAGCTGGAGCCATCGGACTACTACCCCTAATCTCAATATTATTAGCGACATGGTCTGGTTAGTAATTGCGGATGAACAGCGACTGCAGCGGTACATCCAGCAGCTGGAGAGTAGGTTGGCGGCTCTTGAGCGCACAACCTCAGCCGTGGATGTTACCGCAGTAGCTGTTCAGGCTGCTAGCGTAGCTGCAGCTAGTTTGTCCACTGTCACTCCTGCTCCGACCTTAACCCAACTCCCGCTGCCAGATAAGTTTTCCGGTGATAGCCAGTCATGTAGGGGATTTGTGAGTCAGTGTTCTAAACACCTTGAGCTTCTGGTTGCACGTTTCCCCTCAGAGCGGGCTAAGGTGGGATTCATTATATCCCCCCTGTCGGACAGGGCATTGGAGTGGGCCACACCACTGTGGGAGCGCGATGAGCATGTGGTGCAGAGTGCTCCACGGTTCCTGAGCACTCTGAAACAGGTCTTTTTGGGACCTCGTGTCACCCATGATACAGTGCTCCAACTGTCCATGGTTAGCCATTTTGCCATCCACTTCCGCACTCTAGCTTTTGAGCTGGAGTGGCCAGATAAAGTCCTCATTCCGGTTTTTTGGAGAGGACTGGCTGACCATGTGAAGGACACCCTGGCCACTAGGGAGATTCCCGCCACACTGGAGGAGCTAATAGCAGTTTCTACTCGCATCGACCTATGTTTTAATGAGCGTAGGTTGGAGCGAGCCCAGTGTAGGCAGAGGTTTCGGCTGGCTCCCACCTTCACCAAACCTCTGGAGTCTCCAGTTCAGGTATCTGAGTCACATGGGGCCATAAAGGGAGGTGTCTCAAGCGGGTTCTAAGTTTCTGACCGCTCGTGCATGCATGGTCTGTCACAGCTGCCGGCAGTTAGGACATCTCGCCTCCAGATGTCCTCAGTGTTCGGAATGACGTGTTTGTTTAGTGTCCTTAGGAGCTGGTTCACTAGACACAGCGATGCCTTCTTCCAATCTCACCTTTAATGGGACAATCAATATTGGCCCATCTGGGTCACCCTCCCAGGGCTGTGGGGTACTCGGTACCGGGCCGGTCCTTCAGAGGGGAATGTCACAGCAGCGGTGACCCGGTCCGTGGCCCTGGGCGCCCAGGTAAAAGGGGATGGAGTGATGGGAATAAAGTTTATGGATGATTCGTGACGCCACCTGTGGTGTTTGGCAAGGGAGATGTTAAGCCGACGCTGCATGCAGATCCTCTGGGACTGATGGTGTAGTGCAGCTGTGATGTTGTCGCCCTCCACAGGCAAGGCTGTAGTCCCAGGGCAGTGTAAATGAAGAGATAGGGGATGGGAGCAGGCTGTGTCGTGTTTAGCACCGAGATGTAGCAGTGCTGTATGTGTTGGTGCAGGAATAAGTGGAGGACACCAGGGCATGTAGTTCCAAAGCTTTACTCACAGTCTGTGGTGCAAACAAGTGCCCGCATCCGTGTCATGTCCTCCAGGTCAGGGACTCAGTCAACCTCCAGGCAAGATGGAACACTCCTCTCCAACACTCCACCAACATATGCCTTTTCTGAATGTCTCCTCTCATAGCGCCTTTGAATGAAGTACTCCCAGTACTGAGTTACACTGGAGTTCCTCCTGTCAGATGTTCCTATGAACTCTACTTGTACGGCAGACAGCTGTAGCCTGCTTCAGGGACTCCTTGCTACCTAGTCCCGGCTCACTATCGTCGCTGTTGTGCCCCCAAGCCTTGTGTGGGAATAAAGCGGTGACAACTTCTATTCCTCCGGTGTCTGTTGCTGGACCATTTGTGTCCATGCAACCTCGGGGACCGGGCCCCGGCCTTGCGCCAAGAACTTCTAGAAAGGGCTCTCTTCTAACCCTAGTCCCTCGTTCTCTTTCACTCCTCACGTTCCGTCCTAATCCTTCTTCCTTATGGAGAATCAAGTTTCCTTTCTCTGCCTCTTTCCTGTGCCAGCAGACCCAGGTCACAGTGGCCTGCTGCAGCACTTCCTCCATCCATCCCTCTCCCAGGGATCTTCTCTGTGTCACTCTCTGTCCTTCTACATCCTCACTCACTGAAGGTGACTGAATCACTCAATGACTGAATGACTGACTGAATCCTCAACTCTTCCTGCTCCATTATGTGAACTAAACTCCACCCACCTCCCAGCACATTTCGTGTTCCAAGCAGGGAGCCACCAATGGGTGCTATGCTGTACTCCAAGCAGGGAGCCGCCGAAGGTGCTTTGCTACACTACTTTGTGGTGTGGGGTGCAGGTGTTGGAGTGTGGCTAGGAGCCTCCACCTTACCTGGATGGTGGGGCACCACACCTCAGGAGGAGGTGCAGTACCTCTGTGGTGACTGAAGCCTCAGGGGTGCCACATACCCCCCCATTAAACACAGCATGTCCGCAGGCTGCAAGTGAAACAAAGTTGGACAATACAGGAACATACATTTTTGTAATGCTAAATAAACAAAGCTTATACTAAACTTCTCAATGTGAGAGGTACTCATTCTTGAACGTTGCAAACATTTAACTATCTATCTATGTCTTAAAAGTTATGCTACCTAATTTAAAGTGCTATAAAACTCACTACCAATTCAAGTAACACATTTCTTTTCTGTTCACATTTTCTACTTTCTTCTTCTTGGTCCTAGGTGACAACCGCTGATGTCTGGTTCGCCACTAGCATTTTTCAACTCTTTATTCAGATCTTTACATCTTTATTCAAAACTTTAACATAAGCCTAAACTCTGTAAAAGCTACATTAGTCACTAGCATTATTTACTTTTTCTATCAAAAGCTGCTAAGGATTATTAAGTGCAGTAATGAGTAGACAGTGACACTGGTCCGGCTAACATGTCTCAAAATGTCCTTATATTGAGGTAATCCTTAGTCAAGGAAAGTCTTACGTAAAACCAAGAGGAAGCACCTAAAGAGGGGCAAACTATTTACAATGACAGTTCTGGATCACTCAGCGTCCATGATCTCCACAGTTCAGGTAAGAGAAAAAGCTGCCAATAAAACTGGGCAACACAACTGAATCAACAGGTAAACATTATAATCAAAATGCAAAAATAGAAAAACTAGAAAACTGGCACGATGGTGTTAATTACCCTCCTGGGCAACAAAGTTAGTTATTTTGCAGCTTCTTAGTAATGATGGTCCCCTCCTGGGGTACTGGAAGCGGTTTGCTTGGGCTGCTTCCAGGGGAGATGCTCTGGTTGTCTTCATCCTGTTCCCATGGTGCCGAGCTGGTAGTTACGGGTACAGATGTAATGGCAGTGGGTGCCACTGCTGCCTGTGGGGGTTCCTCGTATGGCAGTAATTCAGCAAGAGCTGCGCCTGGTACTGATAGGGGTTGTTCTGCCATTTCAGGTGGTATCTTAGTCGGTGGTACTGCGGCCTGTGGTTGCAGGCAGGGTGCAGCCTGGGCGCCATTACCGGGGGTCTGAACCATCACTGGGCCATCTTGGTCTGTGGGCGCAGTTCCTAGCACCAAAATCAGGGTAGGGGCGGCGATCATACCTTCCGCTTCCTGGTAAGGCTCCGGCTCCTGTGCGGGTACCGGGTGGCAAATGATGGCAGCCACAACCCCTGGGGTTGTTTGGTGAGGGGCTGGTAGCGGGATCCGTGCCGGCACCGGATTGAGGCATAATGGTAAAAGCCTGCACAGCCATGCCCGGTCCAGGCTGGGACCCATCTCCTGCCCCACAGTCTCCGGGGCTCGCATATACCTTCTCCTGGCAGGTCGCATCCAATGACAGCATCGGCCTGGAGGCAGTGGTGGGCATTGTAAAGGGTGTCGCAGCGGCTGTATGCTCCGTGAGCGCTGCCCGGGGGAGGGTTGTTTCTTCCCTCCATTTTCTCCTGGCCTCCGTGCTCCTTCCATCATGGCGTTCTCTCCTTCTTCCTGTCTTGGCTCTTTTCCCGCCACCGGCTCTCGCTCCTCCTTCTGAGGGCGGCGCCTTCTTCCTACACCTCCATACCAGGCCAGTATACGAACCCCTCAGGGGGTGGGCCATGTTGCTGTCACATAGAAGTTCAGACCGGGGAGGCCCAGGACCGTCCGCGCTCTTTTCTTAGGACCACCCATGTTGTCACGCCCTTCTCCTTCTTCACCACGCCGGCGGCCATTTTTAGTGTTCATTTTACAGTCTATCAAATTGGGTCTTTTGCACATTTCCACAATCTTTTAAGTCCAATAAATCGTAGGCACACAGAACCTGGTAGCACCGAGCCTCGCCATCCTGTTCGTGATGCCAAAAATGGGTCACCCTCCCAGGGCTGTGGGGTACTCGGTACCGGGCCGGTCCTTCAGAGGGGAATGTCACAGCAGTGGTGACCTGGTCCATGGCCCTGGGTGCCCATGTAAAAGGGGATGAAGTGATGGGAATAAAGTTTATGGATGATTCGTGACGCCACCTGTGGTGTTTGGCAAGGGAGATGTTAAGCCGACGCTGCATGCAGATCCTCTGGGACTGAGGGTGTAGTGCAGCTGTGATGTTGTCGCCCTCCACAGGCAGTGCTGTAGTCCCAGGGCACTGTAGATGAAGAGATAGGGGATGGGCGCAGGCTGTGTCGTGTTTGGCACCGAGATGTAGCAGTGCTGAATGTGTTGGTGAAGGAATAAGTGGAGGACACCAGGGCATGTAGTTCCAAAGCTTTACTCACAGTCTATGGTGCAAACAGGTGCCTGCATCCGTGCCGTGTCCTCCAGGTCAGGGACTCAGTCAACCTCCAGGCAAGCTGCAACACTCCTCTCCAACACTCCGCCAACATATACCTTTTCTGAACGTCTCCTCTTATAGCATCTTTGAATGAAGTACTCCCAGTACTGAGTTACACTGGAGTTCCTCCTGTCAGATGTTCCTATGAACTCTACTTGTACGGTAGACAGCTGTAGCCTGCTTCAGGGACTCCTTGCTACCTAGTCCCGGCTCACTATCGTCGCTGTTGTGTCCCCAAGCCTTGTGTGGGAATAAAGCGGTGACAACTTCTATTCCTCCGGTGTCTGTTGCAGGACCATTTCTGTCCATGCAACCTCGGGGACCGGGCCCCGGCCTTGCGCCAAGAACTTCTAGGAAGGGCTCTCTTCTAACCCTAGTCCCTCGTTCTCTTTCACTCCTCATGTTCCGTCCTAATCCTTCTTCCTTATGGAGAATCAAGTTTCCTTTCTCTGCCTCTTTCCTGTGCCAGCAGACCCAGGTCACAGTGGCCTGCTGCAGCACTTCCTCCATCCATCCCTCTCCCAGGGATCTTCTCTGTCTCACTCTCTGTCCTTCTACAGCCTCACTCACTGAAGGTGACTGAATCACTCAATGACTGAATGACTGACGGACTGAATCCTCAACACTTCCTGCTCCATTATGTGAACTAAACTCCACCCACCTCCCAGCACATTTCGTGTTCCAAGCAGGGAGCCACCAATGGGTGCTATGCTGTACTCCAAGCAGGGAGCCGCCGAAGGTGCTTTGCTACACTACTTTGTGGTGTGGGGTGCAGGTGTTGGAGTGTGGCTAGGAGCATCCTCTGTTGTGAGTTCATTTTCCCCTTCATTACTGAGGCCCGAGGAACTCCCTCTTCTGGTAAAGAAAGGTAGTGAGCCTGATTATCAAACACCTGAGGCTGATGATGATGACTGGCTGAGTGGAGTTACTGACTGGATATAAGGCTGCCGACGTCCTTCTGCCCTGCGGGTGATTTCTCTGTGGGATCCTTGGAGACCAGTTTGAATTCCTGCTCCTCTAAAGCTAAGTATGCTGCTCGGCCTTTTGCTTTGTGCTTTGACTTTGTTTTGCTTTGTTTTTCTGGATTTCTGCCATTCCCTGCTGGGGTGTGCTGAATTCCTTTAGCTCTGTCTTCTGAAAATACCTGAGTGCTGATTTAGTTTTTGAAGCCTAGCTGCTTCAGGGCCTTTTTTCATATCAGCTTGTTGGCTTATATCTTTGATAGGGTTTTGGCAGATTGCAGACAGCAGCCTTCCTGTCCTTTCCTATCTAGGTAGTTTTGGGGCCCCATCTTTGCTCAGTCTATCTTTCTGTCTGTGTTAGTGTTTTCATCTTGCTTCACCGTCATTATATGTTGGGGGCTGCCTATTGCTTTGGGGTCTGCTCTGGGGCAGTTTAGATTTCCCCTTTCTTTCTTTAGGCCTATTTAATTCTCCGGTTGTGATCGAGGGGTCTAGGGCATCGTAGGAACCCCCCACGGCTACTGCTAGTTGTGTTGATAGGTTCAGGGGTCTGCAATCTGATAGTTGCCAACTTCTCTGGTTTTCTGGACTTAGCTTGTATTTCTGTTTTTGCCTCCTACGGTGACTCATTCATAACAGAATCACCCGCCATACCGCAGATCCTAGGGTACTCAGTAGCAGGAAAGAATTGTAAAAAAAAAAAAAAAAGTGTGTATATTTTTTCCTCTATATCTCTGAGGCCGTAGGGGAAATTTTTTTTTCTCTCAATGGAGATAAAGCAATTGTCTGATCGTGTGGAGCAGCTCGCTGCGGAAGTGCGGGGAATTTCCGCCTACCTTGCTCATTCACATGCTGCTGAACCAAAGATTCCTACACCTGATGTATTTTTTGGGGATCGGTCTAAATTTTTGAATTTCAAAAATAATTGCAAATTATTTTTTGCCTTGAAGCCTAAATCGTCAGGGAGCTCCGCGCAGCAGGTTAAAATTGTCATCTCTTTGCTGCGTGGCGATCCCCAGGATTGGGCGTTTTCTTTGAAACCAGATGATCCTATTCTGACTAATGTGAACGCATTTTTTCAGGCCTTGGGGTTGTTGTATGACGAACCTAATGCCATTGATCAGGCTGAAAAGACCCTGCTGGCATTGAACCAGGGTCGTGATTCTGCAGAATTGTACTGTCAAAAATTCCGAAAGTGGGCAGTACTTACTACCTGGAATGATAATGCCTTGGCTGCTCTCTTTCGGAAGGGGTTGTCAGAAGCCGTAAAAGATACTATGGTGGGATTTCCTGTTCCCTCTGGTCTTGACGATTCTATGTCATTAGCCATTCAGGTTGATCGGCGTTTGCGCGAAAGCAAAGCTGCATGAGAGGTGTTGCCACCTGTTGAACAAATGTCTGAACCTATGCAATGTGATAGAGTTTTTTCCAGAGAGCAGCGTCAGGAGTTCAGAAGGCGTAATAAGTTGTGTTTTTTCTGTGGAGATGCCTCGCATATTATTTCTGTCTGTCCTAAACGAGAGAAACGCTTTGCACACACGTTTTCTGTTGGGGGTGTTCAACCCAAGTTTCTTCTGGCTATTACTCTGATCTGCTCCCTGTCCACATTTTCCGCCAAGGCTTTTGTGGATTCGGGAGCAGCCCTAAACCTAATGGACTTGGATTTTGCAAAACGTTGTGGATTTCCGATGACACCTCTGCAGACGCCTATCCCTTTGAGGGGGATTGATGCTACTCCTTTGGCTAAAAATAAACCTCAGTTTTGGACCCAGGTGGTAATGCGGGTCGCCCCAGACCATCAAGAAAATTGCAGATTTTTGGTGTTGCATAATCTGCATGATACTATTGTTCTGGGGTTTCCCTGGTTACAAATTCATAATCCAGTTTTGGATTGGAAATCTGTGTCTGTGGTGAGTTGGGGTTGTCGGTGTGCCTTTAGTGAGGCTCCGGTGTTTTCCACCTCTCCTCAGTCACATGATGTTCCTGATTATTTGGCGGACTTTTATGATGTATTTAGTGAGAATGAGTCTGCGTCTCTGCCTACTCATAGGAGTTATGACTGTGCAATTGAACTGAGCCCGGGGTGTAAATTTCCCAAGGGTCGGCTCTTCAATTTATCTGTACCCGAGCACGAGGCTATGCGATCCTATATTAAGGAGGCGTTGGAGAAGGGTCATATTAGACCATCCTCGTCACCCTTAGGTGCCGGTTTTTATTTTGTAAGCCAAAAAGGATGGATCATTAAGACCTTGTATTGATTATCGTGCCCACAACAAAATTACTGTTAAATATCAGTATCCGTTACCCCTGATTTCTGATCTATTCTCCAGAGTTAAAGGTGCTTGCTGGTTTACCAAGCTTGACCTCAGGGGGGCGTGTAATCTTATTCGCATTAAGCATGGGGATGAATGGAAGATGGCGTTTAATACTCCGGAGGGACATTTTGAGTACCTGGTGATGCCTTTTGGGCTCACTAATGCCCCTTCTGTCTTCCAGTGCTTCATGAACGATATTTTCCGAGATTTTGTCGATAAATTTTTGATTATCTATCTGGATGATATTTTGATCTTCTCCAAGGATTGGGATTCTCATGTGGAACATATTTGGACTGTGTTCCGGATCTTGAGGGACAATTCCCTGTATGTCAAAGGATCTAAATGCCTTTTTGGAGTACAGAGGATTTCTTTTTTGGGATTTATTTTGTCCCCGTCAACTATTGAAATGGACCCGGCCAAGGTACAGGCCATTTACGATTGGGTTCAGCCCACTTCTTTGAAGGCCCTCCAGAAGTTTTTGGGTTTTGCTAATTTTTATCGGAAATTTATAGCAAAATTTTCTAGTATTGCCAAGCCATTGACTGATTTGACTAAGAAGGGTGCTGATGTGTTAAATTGGTCTCTGGAGGCTGTTTCTTCCTTTCAGGAGCTGAAGCGAAGATTCACCTCCGCCCCGGTTTTGCGGCAACCTGATGTCTCACTTCCATTCCAGGTAGAGGTGGATGCTTCTGAGATTGGTGCAGGAGCTGTTTTGTCCCAAAAGGATCCTGTAACATCTAAAATGAATCCCTGTGCTTTCTTTTCCCGAAAGTTCTCTCCATCTGAACGTAACTATGATGTGGGGAATAGGGAACTGTTGGCCATGAAATGGGCATTTGAGGAGTGGAGACATTGGTTGGAGGGAGCTAAGTATCAAGTCGTGGTCTTCACTGACCACAAGAATTTGATTTACCTAGAGTCGGCTAAGCGCTTGAACCCTAGACAGGCTAGGTGGGCCTTGTTTTTTACACGTTTTGATTTTGTGGTCTCTTTTCTTCCTGGAACTAAGAATGTCAAGGCAGACGCCCTCTCTAGGAGCTTCTTTGCTGATTCTCCTGTGGTGACCAAGCCTGCTAACATCTTAGGTGAAGGGGTAGTTCTTTCTGCCATTTCGCCCGATTTGAGACGTGCTCTAGAAGAGTTCCAGGAGGACAAACCTGAGCGTTGTCCCAGTGGAAAGTTGTATGTTCCTGACCAGTGGAAGAAGAGAGTGATGTCTGAAGTTCATTGCTCTGCTTTGGCTGGTCATCCAGGTATTTTTGGTACTAGAGATCTGGTGAGTCGGTTTTTTTGGTGGCCCACCTTGTCTCGTGATGTCAGGATTTTTGTGCAGTCCTGTGGGACGTGCTCCCAGTCTAAATCGTGTTCTCGCTCTAGTGGGTTGTTGATGCCTTTGCCTGTCCCCAAGAGGCCATGGACCCATATTTCAATGGATTTCATCTCTGATATGCCTGTCTCTCAAAGGATGACTGTTATTTGGGTGATTTGTGATAGGTTCTCTAAGATGGTTCATCTTGTACCACTCCCTAAGTTGCAGTCTTCCTCTGAGTTGGTGCCCCTGTTTTTACAACAGGTGGTTCGTTTGCACGGGATTCCTGAGAACATTGTATCTGACAGAGGAGTCCAGTTTGTGTCTAGATTTTGGAGAACTTTCTGTTCCAAGCTGGGAATTCAGTTGTCCTTCTTCTCTGCTTTTCACCCTCAGACCAATGGGCAGACAGAGAGAACAAACCAGACCTTGGAGTCATATTTGAGATGTTTTATTTCTGCTGATCAGGATGATTGGGTTTCATTTTTGCCCTTGGCCGAATTTGCTTTAAATAATAGAGCTAGTTCTGCCACTTTGATGTCACCTTTTTTTTGTAACTTTGGGTGTCATCCTCGATTTTCTTCAGGGCAGGTGGAGCCTTCTGCCTGCCCAGGTGTTGACACTGTGGTGGAGAGAATGCACCAGATCTGGGACCAAGTGGTGGATAAGTTATCTCTCTCCCAGGAAAAGGCCCAGCGGTTTTCCAACCGACATAGGACCATTGGTCCCCAGTTTAAGGTTGGTGATATGGTGTGGTTATCATCAAAAAATATTGCCATGAAGGTGGCTTCTCCTAAGTTTAAGCCTAGATTTATTGGACCTTACAAGATTGTGGAGATTATTAATCCGGTCTCTTTTCGTTTGGCTCTTCCTGTCACATTTAAAATCCATAATGTGTTCCATAAATCTTTGTTGAAGAGGTTTGTTGAACCTGTTGTTCCGGGGGTGGCACCCCCAGACCCTGTATTGGTTGAAGGTAACATGGAATATGAGGTAGAGAAATTATTGGATTCCGGTCTGGCTAGACGGAGACTCCAGTATTTGGTTAAGTGGAAGGGTTATGATCAGGAGGATAATTCCGGGGTCTCTGCCTCTGATATTCATGCCAAAAGATTGGTGCGTGCCTTTCATCGGGCTCACCCTGATCACCCTGGTGGCGTAGTTGAGGGTTCGGTGACCCCTCATCAAGGGGGAGGTACTGTTGTGAGTTCATTTTCCCCTTCATTACTGAGGCCCGAGGAACTCCCTCTTCTGGTAAAGAAAGGTAGTGAGCCTGATTATCAAACACCTGAGGCTGATGATGATGACTGGCTGAGTGGAGTTACTGACTGGATATAAGGCTGCCGACGCCCTTCTGCCCTGCGGGTGATTTCTCTGTGGGATCCTTGGAGACCAGTCTGAATTCCTGCTCCTCTAAAGCTAACTTTGCTGCTCTGCCTTTTGCTTTGTGCTTTGACTTTGTTTTGCTTTGTTTTTCTGGATTTCTGCCATTCCCTGCTGGGGTGTGCAGAATTCCTTTAGCTCTGTCTTCTGAAAATACCTGAGTGCTGATTTAGTTTTTGAAGCCTAGCTGCTTCAGGGCCTTTTTTCATATCAGCTTGTTGGCTTATGTCTTTGATAGGGTTTTGGCAGATTGCAGACAGCAGCCTTCCTGTCCTTTCCTATCTAGGTAGTTTTGGGGCCCCGTCTTTGCTCAGTCTATCTTTCTGTCTGTGTTAGTGTTTTCATCTTGCTTCACCGTCATTATATGTTGGGGGCTGCCTATTGCTTTGGGGTCTGCTCTGGGGCAGTTTAGATTTCCCCTTTCTTTCTTTAGGCCTATTTAATTCTCCGGCTGTGATCGAGGGGTCTAGGGCATCGTAGGAACCCCCCACGGCTACTGCTAGTTGTGTTGATAGGTTCAGGGGTCTCCAATCTGATAGTTGCCAACTTCTCTGGTTTTCTGGACTTAGCTTGTATTTCTGTTTTTGCCTCCTAGGGTGACTCATTCATAACACTCCACCTTACCTGGTAGGTGGGGCACCACACCTCAGGAGGAGGTGCAGTACCTCTGTGGTGACTGAAGCCTCAGGGGTGCCACATACCCCCCATTAAACACAGCACATCCGCAGGCTGCAAGTGAAACAAAGTTGGACAATACAGGAACACACAACATTTTTGTAATGCTAAATAAACAAAGCTTATACTAAACTTCTCAATGTGAGAGGTACTCATTCTTGAACGTTGCAAACATTTAACTATCTATCTATGTCTTAAAAGTTATGCTACCTAATTTAAAGTGCTATAAAATTCACTACCAATTCAAGTTAAACATTTTGTTTTCTGTTCACATTTTCTACTTTCTTCTTCTTGGTCCTAGGTGACAACCGCTGATGTCTGGTTCGCCACTAGCATTTTTCAATTCTTTATTCAGATCTTTACATCTTTATTCAAAACTTTAACATAAGCCTAAACTCTGTAAAAGCTACATTAGTCACTAGCATTATTTACTTTTTCTATCAAAAGCTGCTAAGGATTATTAAGTGCAATAATGAGTAGACAGTGACACTGGTCCGGCCAACATGTCTCAAAATGTCCTTATATTGAGGTAATCCTTAGTCAAGGAAAGTCTTACGTAAAACCAAGAGGAAGCACCTAAAGAGAGGCAAACTATTTACAATGACAGTTCTGGATCACTCAGCGTCCATGATCTCCACAGTTCAGGTAAGAGAAAATGCTGCCAATAAAACTGGGCAACACAACTGAATCAACAGGTAAACATTATAATCAAAATGCAAAAATAGAAAAACTAGAAAACTGGCACGATGGTGCTAATTACCCTCCTGGGCAACAAAGTTAGTTATTTTGCAGCTTCTTAGTAATGATGGTCCCCTCCTGGGGTACTGGAAGCGGATTGCTTGGGCTGCTTCCAGGGGAGATGCTCTGGTTGTCTTCATCCTGTTCCCATGGTGCGGAGCTGATAGTTACGGGTACAGATGGAATGGCAGTGGGTGCCACTGCTGCCTGTGGGGGTTCCTCATATGGCAGTAATTCAGCAAGAGCTGCGGCTGGTACTGATAGGGGTTGTTCTGCCATTTCAGGTGGTATCTTAGTCGGTGGTACTGCGGTCTGTGGTTGCAGGCAGGGTGCAGCCTGGGCGCCATTACCGGGGGTCTGAACCATCACTGGGCCATCTTGGTCTGTGGGCGCAGTTCCTAGCACCAAAATCAGGGTAGGGGCGGCGATCATACCTTCCGCTTCCCGGTAAGGCTACGGCTCCTGTGCGGGTACCAGGTGGCAAATGATTGCAGCCACAACCCCTGGGGTTGTTTGGTGAGGGGCTGGTAGCGGGATCCGTGCCGGCACCGGATTGGGGCATATTGGTAAAAGCCTGCGCAGCCATGCCCGGTCCAGGCTGGGACCCAACTCCTGCCCCACAGTCTCCGGGGCTCGCATATACCTTCTCCTGGCAGGTCGCATCCAATGACAGCATCGGCCTGGAGACAGTGGTGGGCATTGTAAAGGGTGTCGCAGCGACTGTATGCTCCGTGAGCGCTGCCCGGGGGAGGGTTGTTTCTTCCCTCCATTTTCTCATGGCCTCCGCGCTCCTTCCATCATGGCGTTCTCTCCTTCTTCCTGTCTTGGCTCTTTTCCCGCCACCGGCTCTCGCTCCTCCTTCTGAGGGCGGCGCCTTCTTCCTACTCTTCCATACCAGGCCAGTATACGAACCCCTCGGGGGGAGGGCCATGTTGCTGTCACATAGAAGTTCAGACCGGGGAGACCCAGGACAGTCCGCGCTCTTTTCTTAGAACCACCCATGTTGTCACACCCTTCTCCTTCTTCACCACGCCGGCGGCCATTTTTAGTGTTCATTTTACAGTCTATCAAATTGGGTCTTTTGCACATTTCCACAATCTTTTAAGTCCAATAAATCGTAGGCACACAGAACCTGGTAGCACCGAGCCTTGCCATCCTGTTCGTGATGCCAAAAATGGGTCACCCTCCCAGGGCTGTGGGGTACTCGGTACCGGGCCGGTCCTTCAGAGGGGAATGTCACAGCAGTGGTGACCCGGTCCGTGGCCCTGGGTGCCCATGTAAAAGGGGATGAAGTGATGGGATTAAAGTTTATGGATGATTTGTGACGCCACCTGTGGTGTTTGGCAAGGGAGATGTTAAGCCGACGCTGCATGCAGATCCTCTGGGACTGAGGGTGTAGTGCAGCTGTGATGTTGTCGCCCTCCACAGGCAGTGCTGTAGTCCCAGGGCAGTGTAGATGAAGAGATAGGGGATGGGCGCAGGCTGTGTCGTGTTTGGTACCGAGATGTAGCAGTGCTGAATGTGTTGGTGAAGGAATAAATGGAGGACACCAGGGCATGTAGTTCCAAAGCTTTATTCACAGTCTATGGTGCAAACAGGTGCCCGCATCCGTGCCGTGTCCTCCAGGTCAGGGACTCAGTCAACCTCCAGGCAAGATGCAACACTCCTCTCCAACACTCCGCCAACATATACCTTTTCTGAACGTCTCCTCTTATAGCGTCTTTGAATGAAGTACTCCCAGTACTGAGTTACACTGGAGTTCCTCCTGTCAGATGTTCCTATGAACTCTACTTGTACGGCAGACAGCTGTAGCCTGCTTCAGGGACTCCTTGCTACCTAGTCCCGGCTCACTATCGTCGCTGTTGTGCCCCCAAGCCTTGTGTGGGAATAAAGCGGTGACAACTTCTATTCCTCCGGTGTCTGTTGCAGGACCATTTGTGTCCATAAAACCTCGGGGAACGGGCCCCAGCCTTGCGCCAAGAACTTCTAGGAAGGGCTCTCTTCTAACCCTAGTCCCTCGTTCTCTTTCACACCTCACATTCCGTCCTAATCCTTCTTCCTTATGGAGAATCAAGTTTCCTTTCTCTGCCTCTTTCCTGTGCCAGCAGACCCAGGTCACAGTGGCCTGCTGCAGCAATTCCTCCATCCATCCCTCTCCCGGGGATCTTCTCTGTCTCACTCTCTGGCCTTCTACATCCTCACTCACTGAAGGTGACTGAATCACTCAATGACTGAATGAATGACTGACTGAATCCTCAACTCTTCCCGCTCTATTATGTGAACTAAGCTCCACCCACCTCCCAGCACGTTTCATGTTCCAAGCATGGAGCCACCAATGGGTGCTATGCTGTACGCCAAGCAGGGAGCCGCCGAAGGTGCTTTGCTACAACACTTTGTGGTATGGGGTGCAGGTGTTGGAGTGTGGCTAGGAGCCTCCACCTTACCTGGATGGTGGGGCACCACACCTCAGGAGGAGGTGCAGTACCTCTGTGGCGACTGAAGCCTCAGGGGCGCCACACATCCACCCATGTGGTAGAGCTTTGCATGGATTCCGGGGCGGAGGGCAACTTTATGTTCATCAACCGACGGCATGCAATTTCACAGGTGATGCTAGCCAAGTCAGTGACCATACGGGTGATAAATGGGTCGACCCTACCCTCACAGATTACTCATCAGACTATCCCATTTACTTTATCCATGTCTCCAACCTTTCAGGAGATCATCTCCCTGCTAGTCATTCCAGAGGGAATTTGTGAGGTTCTCTTAGGGATGCCTTGGCTTCGTTACCACTCCCTTTATATAGAGTGGTCCTCAGGGAGAATTCTGGGGTGGAGTAAATCCTGTGAGGGTAGATGTCTGAGGGATTGTGTTCAGGTTGCTACTATAGAGGTACTCGCAGATCTTTCCTCTCTCCCCAAACACTATTGGCTCTATGCGGATGTGTTCTCCAAGAAGGCTGCGGAGACCCTTCCACCTCACCGCCCCTGTGACTTCTCTATTGATCTCTTGCCTGGTGCTGAGCCTCCCAAGGGTCGAGCTTATCCTCTCTCAATCCCGGAGATGGAGGCAATGTCTCAGTTCATCCGAGAGAATCTGGTAAGAGGCTTTATTAGGAAGTCAGTGTCACCTGCAGGGGCGGGGTTTTTCATAGTGCAGAAGAAGAATGGAGAACTACGTCCATGAATAGACTAAAGGGGTCTTAATGCCATCACCATTAAGAACAAGTACCCTCTGCCCCTGATATCGGAGCTTTTTGATAGGTTGTGGGTAGAGTTGAGCGACTTTTGTTTTTTTAGGGTCGAGTTTCGTTTCGTGAAACCCGACTTTTCCAAAAGTCGGGTCGAGCAAGATCGTCCGATTATAGGGAAAAGTCGGGGTCGTCCCGAAACACGAAACCCAATGTAAGTCAATGGGGAATAAAAGTCGGTAGTGAGAGGAGGACAGGAAACACACCTACAGTGCCCATTTGAATGCCAAAAGCATCAATTCTTCTTACTTAAGCTTGTCAACCTTAATTAACTTCATAATACAAGTTACGCACTGAAAAATGGGGGTTATTTGGCTAAAGTTGTGGGGGGGAGGGCTGGCTGCAGGTTTTCATGTGCCCTGGGCGAAAGAGCGCCCCTTTAACACATACCACTAGAGTTGAGCGACTTTTGGTTTTTTAGGGTCGCGTTTCGTTTCGTGAAACCCGACTTTTCCAAAAGTCGGGTCGAGCAAGATCGTCCGATTATAGGGAAAAGTCGGGGTCGTCACGAAACACGAAACCCAATGTAAGTCAATGGGGAATAAAAGTCGGCAGTGAGAGGAGGACAGGAAACACACCTACAGTGCCCATTTGAATGCCAAAAGCATCAATTCTTCTTACTTAAGCTTGTCAACCTTAATTAACTTCATAATACAAGTTACGCACTGAAAAATGGGGGTTATTTGGCTAAAGTTGTGTGGGGGGAGGGCTGGCTGCAGGTTTTCATGTGCCCTGGGCGAAAGAGCGCCCCTTTAACACATACCACAACTCATCATGCTCCGATACGGCAGAGAAATAGCGATATAGTACAATGAAAAATACCTCACTTTTTACATCTCATGAAGAGGCCCATCTATTTCTCCATACAGAATCATTGGTCCCATATAATGTTTGAAACAGTATATGATGAGCTCCACATAATGCTACAGTATATGTTGGTCCCCATGGATGAAGCTCCACTGTCTTATGGGCCCAAATAATGCTCCAAACATAATGGGCCCCATTTCTAATGCTCTAGTGTATAATGGGCCCTGTAAATGCTGCTCCAGTGTCTGATGTCCACCTTTGGAATGTTCCAGTGTATGGTGGGCCCCATCTATCATTCTCCAGAGTATAGTGCTCCCCAAAAATTGCTGTCCCAACATTAAAAAAAAAATCAAATAAGTCTCCTCGCTAGGGAATCCCTGTACTTGTCTGGACTCCTTGTCGTCCCCATCTTCCATCTCACTGCACAGTATTTCAACTTTGCAAGTTCTGTGATCCTGAGCAAGCAGGGGGGGCCCACTCGTTGGCGATGGCACTGGCACAGGGCCCCTGATAGTACGGTGGTGTGTCTGATGGTGGGTGGGCCGAACCTGCACTTTCATCTGCAGCTTCCTCTTTGTCACCGTGTAAGATGGAACTGTATATGGGAAGGGTAACCTGAGTTTCATCAGGGTCAGATTCAGGTCATGTAGCGTGCGAGGGGAATGTAGTGGTCTGGGTCAATGTACCAGCAGATTCATCGAGCAGTGGCTGGGCATCAGTGCACTTGTGTCGCCCCCAGGAGTACGGTCGCCACAGTGGCATTACCTTCTTCCTAGGGAGTGTGATGTCATGCTTGGGAGCAACGAAGGATCTCTCTAGCAGGTTAACTGATTGGGCGGCGTTATTCCCACGAGTCATGACCCTCCAAACAGCGTTCATGAAGGCAAAGTGTTTGTTTTACGTGGGCAGTATGGTTGCAAATCTGAACCTTAAAGGAATGTCCAGAAGGGCACCACCAGGAGTGGAGCCTGCGGTTAAATTCGACTCCACCTGGGAAACCTCAACCATGCCAGCTACAGAACAGATGCACACATTGCAAGCTTAATTCCGTTAACGAACGAGACTCCGTCATGCCCCGCGGTCCGAGTCCGGCTTACTAGAGGGACACGTGAGGCTCTGGCACATGAGATTGGCCAATAACTGGTGTGTCATGCCCTTACATGTCCGTGGCTGCATGTGCGCTACACTGAAAAGGCCAGCGTTTGTCGCTTACAGGTGCAGATAACCCGCTGAACAACGTTAGTGATGGGGATCACTGATTACAATTATTACCCGCGAACAATGATTTCCCAGTAAGTGCAGGTCAACCGCAGTTCCGGAATTAGGCCTAACCGTCATTCCTGAAAAAATGAAAAACTTACGTGTGCAAACCACAGGTGCTGTAGCTTGCTTAACAGCTCGCCAGCCGTTCTCACGCCCAGTATGGATTACACGTGATTGCACAAAGGTGAGAAAGGGTACCGTATCTCCAGATAACATGTATGGATAGCGTACACATTCAAAATATATGTCTCAGGAGGCAGGCTCAGACGGTGTCAGGCCCAGTATGGATTGCACGTGATTGCACAAAGGTTAGAAAGGGTACCGTTTCCCCAGAAAACATGTATGGATAGCGTACACATTCAAAATATATGTCTCAGGAGGCAGGCTCAGACGGTGTTAGGCCCAGTATGGATTGCACGTGATTGCACAAAGGTTAGAAAGGGTACCGTATCCCCAGATAACATGTATGGATAGCGTACACATTCAAAATATATGTCTCAGGAGGCAGGCTCAGACGGTGTTAGGCCCAGTATGGATTGCACGTGATTGCACAAAGGTTAGAAAGGGTACCGTATCCCCAGATAACATGTATGGATAGCGTACACATTCAAAATATATGTCTCAGGAGGCAGGCTCAGACGGTGTCAGGCCCAGTATGGATTGCACGTGATTGCACAAAGGTTAGAAAGGGTACCGTTTCCCCAGATAACATGTATGGATAGCGTACACATTCAAAATATATGTCTCAGGAGGCAGGCTCAGACGGTGTCAGGCCCAGTATGGATTGCACGTGATTGCACAAAGGTTAGAAAGGGTACCGTATCCCCAGATAACATGTATGGATAGCGTACACATTCAAAATATATGTCTCAGGAGGCAGGCTCAGACGGTGTTAGGCCCAGTATGGATTGCACGTGATTGCACAAAGGTTAGAAAGGGTACCGTATCCCCAGATAACATGTATGGATAGCGTAGACATTCAAAATATATGTCTCAGGAGGCAGGCTCAGACGGTGTTAGGCCCAGTATGGATTGCACATGATTGCACAAAGGTTAGAAAGGGTACCGTTTCCCCAGATAACATGTATGGATAGCGTACACATTCAAAATATATGTCTATACATCAGGAGGCAGGCTCAGACGGTGTCAGGCACAGTATGGATTTGACGGCCCAGATTACATAGCGGAGGAGCAGGGAGAGGTAAAGATTGCAAATGCTGGGGCCCTGCCCAAGCAAGGGGGGCCCACTCGTGGGCGTCGGTACTGGCACTGGGCCCCTCATAGTACAGCGGTGTGTCTGACGGCGGGTGTGCACCACCACCGTCAGAGACACTTGATTGCACTATGAGGGACCCTGTGCCAGTGCCCGCGCCCAAGAGTTGGCCTACCCACCTGTCCAGGGCAACGGCACTCGCACGGTGTCGTGCGCTAGGTGGTGACCCCGGCCATGGGGGGGGAGGCAGCACAGTTAGGGAGTTTTAGAAAGTGGCATATGTTGATGTTGGACATTCAGCTGATGCAAAAGGCGAAATAGGTGAAGTCCCAGGAAGAGGTGGACCAAAGCAAGCCATTTTTCTGTCACCCTATGTGTCATCAGGGGAAGGTGGGACAAAATCCTTGGAAACCCATGCGTGGTTCATTTTAATGAAGGTTAGATCATCCACATTTTGGGTTGACAGACGGGTCATTTTTTCTGTCAGGATTGATCCAGCTGCACTGAAGACTCTTTCCGATAGCACACTTGCAGCTGGGCAAGCGAGCTCCTGTAAGGCATATTGTGCCAATTCAGGCCAGGTGTCCAGTTTAGCAGCCCAATAGTCAAAGGGGAATGACCTGTGTGGGAGAACATCGATATGGGAGGAAAAGTAGTTTGTAACCATATTTGACAACTGCTGTCTCCTGTCACTTTCCATCGATGCAGTATTACCAGTTGTGTGAGCGGTATTTGAAAAATCAGTCCACAACATTGTCATGAAACCCCTGTCTCCAACGCCACTTCTGCTGTGTGCACCACGAACACCTCTGCCAAGCTGCCCCCGGCCCGTACGGCTCGTGTGAGAACCATCACCGCTGCTGTGTGCTGGGAATGCCTCAAGCAACCGATTTACCAGAGTTGCTTGTTTATTAGCCAATATTAGGTCAAGGTTCTCCTGTGGCATGATGTTTTGTAATTTGCCTTTATAGCGTGGATCCAGGATGCTGGCCAACCAGTAGTCATCATCGTTCATCATTTTGGCAATGCGGGGGTCCCTTTTTAGGATCCGCAAGGCATAATCTGACATGTGGGCCAATGTTCCCGGTGTCAATTATGCACTGCGAGTGCTGGGTGGAGGAGCACTTTCTGGCAAATCCACATCCCTCCAGTCATGCACAAACCCTGCACCAGACCTTGCCACGCCAACATTTTCACTTGCCCCACGAGATGCATCCTCCTCCCCTAAGTAATCATCCCCATCATCATCCTCCTCCTCCTCTTCTTCCTCCACCTTGTCCAGGAGAGGTCCCTGAGCAGACAATGGCTGAATGTCATCAAGGATTCCCTCCTCCTCTTCTTCCTCATCAACATTGGCTGCAGACGCCTGCTCCTTAAGGTGCGTCAAAGTTTGCATGAGCAGACGCATAAGTGGGATGCTCATGCTTAGGATGGCGTCGTCTGCGCTTACCAGCTGTGTGCATTCCTCAAAACACTGAAGGACTTTACAGAGGTCTTTCAGCTTCGACTACTGCACACCTGTCAACTCCATGTCTGCTCTCAAAGTGCCTGGCCGTGTATCCTCCCACAAATGCATTATGGCCTGCCTCTGCTCGCACAGCCGATCCACCATGTGCAGGGTGGAGTTCCACCTTGTTGCAATGTCGATAATGAGGCGGTGGTTGGGAAGGTGGAGCAATCGCTGCAGCTTCTGCATACGAACGGAGTGTACAGGTGACCGGCGGATGTGCGCGCACAGTCTTCGCACCTTCTGGAGCAGGGCTGTTAACTCCGGATAATTTTTGAGGAAGCACTGCACCACCAGGTTCAAGGTGTGAGCCAAGCAAGGTATGTGGCTGAGTTTTGAAAGGGCTATGGCTGCCATAAAATTACGGCCGATATCACTAATTACCTTGCCTGCCTCAAGATGTACACTGCCCAGCCATGACTCAGTTTGTCACTTCAAGTACTCGGCCAGCACCTCGGCGGTGTGTCTGTCGCCCAAACACATCATCTGCAACACAGCCTGCTGACGCTTTCCACTAGCTGCTCGATAGGGGGACACATCGTGTGCAACAGTGGCAGCTGCAGATGGAGTGCTCGTACGACTGCGCTCTGTGGACGAGCTTTCGCTTCTGGAGGAGGAGGAGGAGGAGGGTCGAACGCCTACAGCCAACTGTTTCCTATACCGTGGGCTAGGCAGCACTGTCCCACCACCGCTGTCCCCTGTGGACCCTGCATCCACCACATTAACCCAGTGCGCAGTGATGGACACGTAACGGCCCTGGCCATGCTGACTGGACCATGCATCAGTTGTGAGGTGCACCTTTCCGCTCACTGACTGCTTGAGTGCATGGACAATGCGGTCTTTCACATGATGGTGGAGGGCTGGGATGGCTTTGCGAGAGAAGAAGTGGCGACTGGGTAGGTCATAGCGTGGTACTGCATAGGCCATGAGTTCGCGGAAAGCTGTGCTTTCCACCAACCGAAAGGGCATCATCTCAAACGAGATTAGTTTGGCAATGTGGGCGTTCAAACCCAGTGTACGCGGATGAGAGACTGAGTACTTTCTTGACCTACTCATAGTGTCTGGGAGGGTGAGCTGGACTTGAGAGCTGCATATGGTGGAAGTAGCGGTGGACAGGGCGGACTGAGAGAGGGTTGATGATGGTGATGGAGTTGGTGTTCTTTCTGATGGCCTAGAATCAGTCTTTCGTTGATATAACAGTGGGATTCCCTGACTGCTGTGGCCTTGCAACGACACCTCAACATTTGCTGCTGTGGGGAAACAATGTAGCGTTGCTGACTACCTTCGTTGTGATCAGTTGCACATGTGGCACTTGAGGTTTGGTGTTGTGTCCACGCTTGCAAGTGCATGCTGGTTAAATGTCTAAGCATGCAACTGGTATTCAAATTTTTCAGATTTTTCCCTCGGCTAAAGGTCTTTGCGCACTTCTTACAGATAACCTTGGCCTGATCATGAGGATTTTGGTCAAAAAAGTGCCACACTGCACTCTTCCTACTTTGGCAGACATTTTGCGGCCTAGCACGCTGTGATCTTTTGACCCTCTGGACAAGCTGTCCAGCAACTCTTTTGATGTTTGGAACCTGTCTTTGGAGTGCTCCGGGCCTGCCAGATAACAGCTGTTGCGATGTCGATGTCTGCTGTGGATGCTCCTCATCTGAGCTATTGGAAGCAGCACCCTCTTCCCCCAATGGATGCCAATCTGGGTCAACAACTGGGTCATCCATCACCTCCTCTTCTATGTCATGTGCACCTTCCTCTGTGTCACCGTGTATGGTGGTATAGTGTGCGGGAAGGGGCTCCTGAGTCTCATCAGGGTCAGAATCTGGCTCTGTACACTGCGAGGACAATGTAGTGCTCTGAGTGAATGTACCAGCAGAATCATCCATCAGCGGTTGTGCATCAGTGCACTCCATGTCAGATTCATCTTGGCCTGGGTAATTCACCATTTCACTTGATAATCCAGGCATGGTATGTGAAAACAGCTCCATGGAGTAATCAGTAGTATGGCCTGCGTCATCCTTCAATCTTGGTTGGGGTGAAGGACACAAGGAAAGGTGTGGTTCATGAACATGAGCCTCCAATGACGACTCAGTGCTTTTACTTTTTACAACTGAAGAAGAGGAGGCGATAGAGCTGGAGGCTGATTCAGCAATGTAAGACAACTTTTAAGACAACAATGTAAGACAACTTTTTCCTGATGCTCTGGCTTTAAAAGCGGTTTGCCAACTCCTAGAAAACTAAGCGTTCGAGGCCTTATGTAGCCAGACGATGACGCAGGGTCAGCACCTCCTGCATTCAGTCCTATTTTGCTCTTGCCACTACCATCAGATCCACCACCAACACCATCATTACCAGCTGCCAACCCCCGCCCAATTCCACGGCCTCTTCCACCAGCCTTCCTCATTTTTGGTAGAAATGTAGACAAAATCCAACAAACTATATAGTAATGTAAAACAAGGTACAAGGTGTCTATAGGACAGGGGAGATTTTGAATTTCTGCAGACACTTGTGGACACTGGACACTTTTGGATTGTGTGAGGCCCACTGATATCTGAGCGCTATGTGACAGGCTCGATGGCACAGCTGTGACCAAAGTGACTAGAGGATAAGGGATATTTTGAATCTCTGCACACACTTTTGGACACTGGACACTTTTGGATTGTGTGAGGCCCAATGAATATCTGAGCGCTATGTGACAGGCTCGATGGCACAGCTGTGACCAAAGTGACTAGAGGATAAGGGAGATTTTGAATCTCTGCACACACTTTTGGACACTGGACACTTTTGGATTGTGTGAGGCCCACTGATATCTGAGCGCTATGTGACAGGCTCGATGGCACAGCTGTGACCAAAGTGACTAGAGGATAAGGGAGATTTTGAATCTCTGCACACACTTTTGGACACTGGACACTTTTGGATTGTGTGAGGCCCACTGATATCTGAGCGCTATGTGACAGGCTCGATGGCACAGCTGTGACCAAAGTGACTAGAGGATAAGGGAGATTTTGAATCTCTGCACACACTTTTGGACACTGGACACTTTTGGATTGTGTGAGGCCCACTGATATCTGAGCGCTATGTAACAGGCTCGATGGCACAGATGTGACCAAAGTGACTAGAGGATAAGGGAGATTTTGAATCTCTGCACACACTTTTGTACACTGGACACTTTTGGATTGTGTGAGGCCCACTGATATCTGAGCGCTATGTGACAGGCTCGATGGCACAGCTGTGACCAAAGTGACTAGAGGATAAGGGAGATTTTGAATCTCTGCACACACTTTTGGACACTGGACACTTTTGGATTGTGTGAGGCCCAATGAATATCTGAGCGCTATGTGACAGGCTCGATGGCACAGATGTGACCAAAGTGACTAGAGGATAAGGGAGATTTTGAATCTCTGCACACACTTTTGGACACTGGACACTATTGGATTGTGTGAGGCCCACTGATATCTGGGCGCTATGTGACAGGCTCGATGGCACAGCTGTGACCAAAGTGACTAGAGGATAAGGGAGATTTTGAATCTCTGCACACACTTTTGGACACTGGACACTTTTGGATTGTGTGAGGCCCACTGATATCTGAGTGCTATGTGACAGGCTCGATGGCACAGCTGTGACCAAAGTGACTAGAGGATAAGGGAGATTTTGAATCTCTGCACACACTTTTGGACACTGGACACTTTTGGATTGTGTGAGGCCCAATGAATATCTGAGCGCTATGTGACAGGCTCGATAGCACAGCTGTGAACAAAGTGACTAGAGGATAAGGGAGATTTTGAATCTCTGCACACACTTTTGGACACTGGACACTTTTGGATTGTGTGAGGCCCACTGATATCTGAGCGCTATGTGACAGGCTCGATGGCACAGCTGTGACCAAAGTGACGAGAGGATAAGGGAGATTTTGAATCTCTGCACACACTTTTGGACACTGGACACTTTTGGATTGTGTGAGGCCCACTGATATCTGAGCGCTATGTGACAGGCTCGATGGCACAGCTGTGACCAAAGTGACTAGAGGATAAGGGAGATTTCGAATCTCTGCACACACTTTTGGACACTGGACTCTTTTGGATTGTGTGAGGCCCAATGAATATCTGAGCGCTATGTGACAGGCTCGATGGCACAGCTGTGACAAAAGTGACTAGAGGATAAGGGAGATTTTGAATCTCTGCACACACTTTTGGACACTGGACACTTTTGGATTGTGTGAGGCCCACTGATATCTGAGCGCTATGTGACAGGCTCGATGGCACAGCTGTGACCAAAGTGACTAGAGGATAAGGGAGATTTTGAATCTCTGCACACAATTTTGGACACTGGACACTTTTGGATTGTGTGAGGCCCAATGAATATTTGAGCACTATGTGACAGGCTCGATGGCACAGCTGTGACCAAAGTGACTAGAGGATAAGGGAGATTTTGAATCTCTGCACACACTTTTGGACACTGGACACTTTTGGATTGTGTGAGGCCCACTGATATCTGAGCGCTATGTCACAGGCTCGATGGCACAGCTGTGACACAAGGGACTAGAGGATAAGGGAGATTGGATTGCTTTTAAAAAAGCAGTTTGCAGAGCAGTGGGTAAACAGCAATGCCAGCCTGTCAGGAAGCCTTAAAAGGCAGCCCAACAACCAACACCACTGATACACCACAATATAGCCTCCCCTTGCACTGCACACACAGTGACTGGTGTGTTGTGCAGGCCAAATTGCTAGCAGCAGAAGCAGTTTTTTTTTCCTCTCAGGACAAAAAAAAAAAATTGGGATTGCTTTTAAAAAAGCAGTTTGCGGAGCAGTGGGTAAACAGCAATGCAGGAATGTCAGGAAGCCTTAGAAGGCAGACCAACAACCAACACCACTGATACACCACTATATAGCCTCCCCTTGCACTGCACACACAGTGACTGGTGTGTTGTGCAGGCCAAATCGCTAGCAGCAGAAGCAGTTTTTTTGTCTTCTTCCCTGCCTAACGCTCTCCCTACAGAATCAGCAGCAACCTCTCCCTATACTGAGATCGGCAGAAGTAAGATGGCGGTCGGCGTGCACGCCCTTTTATACCCCCTGTGACGCCCACCAAAGCAAGCCAATCACTTGCATGCCCTTCTGAAAGATGGTGGTGACCCCTGCCTATGTCATCACGTTGCCCACAGTGTCCGTGGATCCTGATTGGCTGAAAAAGAGCGCAAAACAAAATTTTGAAACGCGACTTTGGCGCGTAAGTCGCCGACCTCGTCGCCGACCTCATCCTAGGGTCGGGTTTCGTTTCATGAAACCCGACTTTGCCAAAAGTCGGCGACTTTTGAAATTTTTCGACCCGTTTCGCTCAACTCTACATACCACAACTCATCATGCTCCGATACGGCAGAGAAATAGCGGTATAGTACAATGAAAAATACTTCACTTTTTACATCTCATGACGAGGCCCATCTATTTCTCCATACAGAATCATTGGTCCCATATAATGTTTGAAACAGTATATGATGAGCTCCACATAATGCTACAGTATATGTTGGTCCCCATGGATGAAGCTCCACTGTCTTATGGGCCCAAATAATGCTCCAAACATAATGGGCCCCATTTCTAATGCTCTAGTGTATAATGGGCCCTGTAATTGCTGCTCCAGTGTCTGATGTCCATCTTTGGAATGTTCCAGTGTATGGTGGGCCCCATATATCATTCTCCAGAGTATAGTGCTCCCCAAAAATTGCTGTCCCAACATTGAAAACAATCAAATAAATCTCCTCGCTAGGGAATCCCTCTACTTGTCTGGACTCCTCGTCGTCCCCATCTTCCATCTCACTGCACAGTATTTCAACTTTGCAAGTGCTGTGATCCTGAGCAAGCAGGGGGGCCCACTCGTTGGCGACGGCACTGGCACAGGGCCCCTGATAGTACGGTGGTGTGTCTGATGGCGGCTGGGCCGAACCTGCACTTTCATCTGCAGCTTCCTCTTTGTCACCGTGTAAGATGGAACTGTATATGGGAAGGGTAACCTGAGTTTCATCAGGGTCAGATTCAGGTCGTGTAGCGTGCGAGGGGAATGTAGTGGTCTGGGTCAATGTACCAGCAGATTCATCGAGCAGTGGCTGGGCATCAGTGCACTTGTGTCGCCCCCAGGAGTACGGTCGCCACAGTGGCATTACCTTCTTCCTAGGGAGTGTGATGTCATGCTTGGGAGCAACGAAGGATCTCTCTAGCAGGTTAACTGATTGGGCGGCGTTATTCCCACGAGTCATGACCCTCCAAACAGCGTTCATGAAGGCAAAGTGTTTGTTTTACGTGGGCAGTATGGTTGCAAAGCTGAACCTTAAAGGAATGTCCAGAAGGGCACCACCAGGAGTGGAGCCTACGGTTAAATTCGACTCCACCTGGGAAACCTCAACCATGCCAGCTACGGAACAGATGCACACATTGCAAGCTTAATTCCGTTAACGAACGAGACTCCGTCATGCCCGGCGGTCCGAGTCCGGCTTACTAGAGGGACACGTGAGGCTCTGGCACATGAGATTGGCCAATAACTGGTGTGTCATGCCCTTACATGTCCGTGGCTGCATGTGCGCTACACTGAAAAGGCCAGCGTTTGTCGCTTACAGGTGCAGATAACCCGCTGAACAACGCTAGTGATGGGGATCACTGATTACAATTATTACCCGCGAACAATGATTTCCCAGTAAGTGCAGGTCAACCGCAGTTCCGGAATTAGGCCTAACCGTCATTCCTGAAAAAATGAAAAACTTACGTGTGCAAACCACAGGTGCTGTAGCTTGCTTAACAGCTCGCCAGACGTTCTCACGCCCAGTATGGATTACACGTGATTGCACAAAGGTGAGAAAGGGTACCGTATCTCCAGATAACATGTATGGATAGCGTACACATTCAAAATATATGTCTATACATCAGGAGGCAGGCTCAGACGGTGTTAGGCCCAGTATGGATTGCACGTGATTGCACAAAGGTTAGAAAGGGTACCGTTTCCCCGGATAACATGTATGGATAGCGTACACATTCAAAATATATGTCTATACATCAGGAGGCAGGCTCAGATGGTGTTAGGCCCAGTATGGATTGCACGTGATTGCACAAAGGTTAGAAAGGGTACCGTATCCCCGGATAACATGTATGGATAGCGTACACATTCAAAATATATGTCTATACATCAGGAGGCAGGCTCAGATGGTGTCAGGCACAGTATGGATTGCACGTGATTGCACAAAGGTTAGAAAGGGTACCGTATCCCCAGTTAAAATGTATGGATAGCGTACACATTCAAAATATATGTCTATACATCAGGAGGCAGGCTCAGACGGTGTTAGGCCCAGTATGGATTGCACGTGATTGCACAAAGGTTAGAAAGGGTACCGTTTCCCCGGATAACATGTATGGATAGCGTACACATTCAAAATATATGTCTATACATCAGAAGGCAGGCTCAGACGGTGTTAGGCCCAGTATGGATTGCACGTGATTGCACAAAGGTTAGAAAGGGTACCGTATCCCCGGATAACATGTATGGATAGCGTACACATTCAAAAGATATGTCTATACATCAGGAGGCAGGCTCGGACGATGTTAGGCCCAGTATGGATTGCACGTGATTGCACAAAGGTTAGAAAGGGTACCGTATCCCCAGATAACATGTATGGATAGCGTACACATTCAAAATATGTCTATACATCAGGAGGCAGGCTCAGACGGTGTTAGGCCCAGTATGGATTGCACGTGATTGCACAAAGGTTAGAAAGGGTACCGTATCCCCGGATAACATGTATGGATAGCGTACACATTCAAAATATATGTCTATACATCAGGAGGCAGGCTCAGATGGTGTTAGGCCCAGTATGGATTGCACGTGATTGCACAAAGGTTAGAAAGGGTACCGTATCCCCAGATAACATGTATGGATAGCGTACACATTCAAAATATATGTCTATACATCATGAGGCAGGCTCAGACGGTGTTAGGCCAAGTATGGATTGCACGTGATTGCACAAAGGTTAGAAAGGGTACCGTATCCCCAGATAACATGTATGGATAGTGTACACATTCAAAATATATGTCTATTCATCAGGAGGCAGACTCAGACGGTGTTAGGCCCAGTATGGATTGCATGTGATTGCACAAAGGTTAGAAAGGGTACCGTATCCCCGGATAACATGTATGAATAGCGTACACATTCAAAATATATGTCTATACATCAGGAGGCAGGCTCAGACGGTGTCAGGTACAGTATGGATTTGACGGCCCAGACTACACAGCGGAGGAGCAGGGAGAGGTAAAGATTGTAAATGCTGGGGCCCTGCCCAAGCAAGGGGGGCCCACTCGTGGGCGTCGGTACTGGCACTGGGCCCCTCATAGTACGGCGGTGTGTCTGACGGCGGGTGTGCACCACCACCGTCAGAGACACTTGATTGCACTATGAGGGACCCTGTGCCAGTGCCCGCGCCCAAGAGTCGGCCTACCCACCTGTCCAGGGCAACGGCACTCGCACGGTGTCGTGCGCTAGGTGGTGACCCCGGCCATGGGGGGGGAGGCAGCACAGTTAGGGAGATTTAGAAAGTGGCATATGTTGATGTTGGACATTCAGCTGATGCAAAAGGTGAAATAGGTCAAGTCCCAGGAAGAGGTGGACCAAAGCAAGCCATTTTTCTGTCACCCTATGTGTCATCAGGGGAAGGTGGGACAAAATCCTTGGAAACCCATGCGTGGTTCATTTTAATGAAGGTTAGATCATCCACATTTTGGGTTGACAGACGGGTCCTTTTTCTGTCAGGATTGATCCAGCTGCACTGAAGACTCTTTCCGATAGCACACTTGCAGCTGGGCAAGCGAGCTCCTGTAAGGCATATTGTGCCAATTCAGGCCAGGTGTCCAGTTTAGCAGCCCAATAGTCAAAGAGAATGACCTGTGTGGGAGAACATCGATATGGGAGGAAAAGTAGTTTGTAACCATAGTTGACAACTGCTGTCTCCTGTCACTTTCCATCGATGCAGTATTACCAGTTGTGTGAGCGGTACTTGAAAAATCAGTCCACAACATTGTCATGAAACCCCTGTCTCCAACGCCACTTCTGCTGTGTGCACCACGAACACCTCTGCCAAGCTGCCCCCGGCCCGTACGGCTCGTGTGAGAACCATCACCGCTGCTGTATGCTGGGAATGCCTCAAGCAACCGATTTACCAGAGTTGCTTGTTTATTAGCCAATATTAGGTCAAGGTTCTCCTGTGGCATGATGTTTTGTAATTTGCCTTTATAGCGTGGATCCAGGATGCTGGCCAACCAGTAGTCGTCATCGTTCATCATTTTGGCAATGCGGGGGTCCCTTTTTAGGATCTGCAAGGCATAATCTGACATGTGGGCCAATGTTCCCGGTGTCAATGATGCACTGCGAGTGCTGGTTGGAGGAGCACTGGCAAATCCACATCCCTCCAGTCACGCACAAACCCTGTACCAGACCTTGCCACGCCAACATTTTCACTTGCCCCACGAGATGCATCCTCCTCCCCTAAGTAATCATCCCCATCATCCTCCTCCTCTTCTTCCTCCACCTCGTCCAGGAGAGGTCCCTGAGCAGACAATGGCTGAATGTCATCAAGGATTCCCTCTTCCTCTTCCTCCTCATCAACATTGGCTGCAGAAGCCTGCTCCTTAAGGTGCTTCAAAGTTTGCATGAGCAGACGCATAAGTGGGATGCTCATGCTTAGGATGGCGTCGTCTGCACTTACCAGCCGTGTGCATTCCTCAAAACACTGAAGGACTTTACATAGGTCTTTCAGCTTCGACCACTGCACACCGGTCAACTCCATGTCTGCTCTCAAAGTGCCTGGCCGTGTATCCTCCCACAAATGCATTATGGCCTGCCTCTGCTCGCACAGCCGCTCCACCATGTGCAGGGTGGAGTTCCACCTTGTTGCAATGTCGATAATGAGGCGGTGGTTGGGAAGGTGGAGCAATCGCTGCAGCTTCTGCATACGAACGGAGTGTACAGGCGACCGGCGGATGTGCGCGCACAGTCTTCGCACCTTCTGGAGCAGGGCTGTTAACTCCGGATAATTTTTGAGGAAGCACTGCACCACCAGGTTCAAGGTGTGAGCCAAGCAATGTATGTGGCTGAGTTTTGAAAGGACTATGGCTGCCACAAAATTACGCCCGTTATCACTAACTACCTTGCCTGCCTCAAGATGTTCACTGCCCAGCCATGACTCAGTTTGTCGCTGAAAGTAATCGGCCAGCACCTCGGCGGTGTATCTGTCGCCCAAACACATCATCTGCAACACTGCCTGCTGACGCTTTCCACTAGCTGCTCGATAGGGGGACACCTCGTGTGCAACAGTGGCAGCTGCAGATGGAGTGCTCGTACGACTGCGCTTTGTGGACGAGCTTTCGCTTCTGGAGGAGGAGGAGGAGGAGGGTGGAACGCCTACAGCCAACTGTTTCCTACACCGTGGGCTAGGCAGCACTGTCCCACCACCGCTGTCCCTTGTGGACCCTGCATCCACCACATTAACCCAGTGCGCAGTGATGGACACGTAACGGCCCTGGCCATGCCGACTGGACCATGCATCAGTTGTGAGGTGCACCTTTCCGCTCACTGACTGCTTGAGTGCATGGACAATGCGGTCTTTCACATGATGGTGGAGGGCTGGGATGGCTTTGCGAGAGAAGAAGTGGCGACTGGGTAGGTCATAGCGTGGTACTGCATAGGCCATGAGTTCGTGGAAAGCTGCGCTTTCCACCAACCGAAAGGGCATCATCTCAAACGAGATTAGTTTGGCAATGTGGGCGTTCAAACCCAGTGTACGCGGATGAGAGACTGAGTACTTTCTTGACCTACTCATAGTGTCTGGGAGGGTGAGCTGGACTTGAGAGCTGCATATGGTGGAAGTAGCGGTGGACAGGGTGGACTGAGAGAGGGTTGATGATGGTGATGGAGTTGGTGTTCTTTCTGATGGCCTAGAATCAGTCTTTCGTTGATATAACAGTGGGATTCCCTGACTGCTGTGGCCTTGCAACGACACCTCAACATTTGCTGCTGTGCTAACCGGTGGGCTTACAGTGGGGGAAACAATGTAGCGTTGCTGACTACCTTCGTTGTGATCAGTTGCACATGAGGTTTGGTGTTGTGTCCACGCCTGCAAGTGCATGGTGGTTAAATGTCTAAGCATGCAACTGGTATTCAAATTTTTCAGATTTTTCCCTCGGCTAAAGGTCTTTGCGCACTTCTTACAGATAACCTTGGCCTGATCATTAGGATTTTGTTCAAAAAAGTGCCACACTGCACTCTTTCTACTATGGAAGACATTTTGCGTCCTTGCACGCTGTGCTATTTTGACCGTCTGGCCAAGCAGTCCAGCAACTTTTCGGCTTTTTGTAACCTGTTTTTGGACTGCTCCGTGCCTGCCAGATAACAGCTGTTGCGATGTCGATGCCTGCGGCGGATGCTCCTCCTCCTCTTCTGAGCTATTGGCAGCGGCACCCTCTTCCCCCAATGGATGCCAATCTGGGTCAACACCTGGGTCATCCATCACCTCCTCTTCAATGTCATGTGCACCTTCCTCTGTGTCACCGTGTATGGTGGTATAGTGTGCGGGAAGGGGCACCTGAGTCTCATCAGGGTCAGAATCTGGCTCTGTACACTGCGAGGACAATGTAGTGCTCTGAGTGAATGTACCAGCAGAATCATCCATCAGCGGCTGTGCATCAGTGCACTCCATGTCAGATTCATCTTGGCCTGGGTAATTCACCATTTCACTTGATAATCCAGGCATGGTATGTGAAAACAGCTCCATGGAGTAATCAGTAGTATGGCCTGCGTCATCCTTCAATCTTGGATGGGGTGAAGGACACAAGGAAAGGTGTGGTTCATGAACATGAGCCTCCAATGACGACTCAGTGCTTTTACTTTTAACAACTGAAGAAGAGGAGGCGATAGAGCTGGAGGCTGAGTCAGCAATGTAAGACAAAACTTTTTCCTGATGCTCTGGCTTTAAAAGCGGTTTGCCAACTCCTAGAAAACTAAGCATTCGAAGCCTTATGGAGCCAGACAATGATGCAGGCTCAACACCTCCTGCATTCGGTCCTATTTTGCTCTTGCCACTACCATCAGATCCACCACCAACACCATCATTACCAGCTGCCAACCCCCGCCCAATTCCACGGCCTCTTCCACCAGCCTTCCTCATTTTTGGTAAAAATGTAGACAAAATCCAACAAACTATATAGTAATGTAAAACAAGGTACAAGGTGTCTATAGGACAGGGGAGATTTTGAATTTCTGCTCACACTAGTGGACACTGGACACTTTTGGATTGTGTGAGGCCCACTGATATCTGAGTGCTATGTCACAGGCTCGATGGCACAGCTGTGACAAAAGTGACTAGAGGATAAGGGAGATTTTGAATTTCAGCAGACACTTGTGGACACTGGACACTTTTGGATTGTGTGAGGCCCAATGAATATCTGAGCGCTATGTGACAGGCTCGATGGCACAGCTGAGACAAAAGTGACGAGAGGATAAGGGAGATTTTGAATTTCTGCAGACACTTGTGGACACTGGACACTTTTGGATTGTGTGAGGCCCACTGATATCTGAGCGCTATGTCACAGGCTCGATGGCACAGCTGTGACAAAAGTGACTAGAGGATAAGTGAGATTTTGAATTTCAGCAGACACTTGTGGACACTGGACACTTTTGGATTGTGTGAGACCCAATGAATATCTGAGCGCTATGTGACAGGCTCGATGGCACAGCTGTGACCAAAGTGACTAGAGGATAAGTGAGATTTTGAATTTCAGCAGACACTTGTGGACACTGGACACTTTTGGATTGTGTGAGGCCCAATGAATATCTGAGCACTATGTGACAGGCTCGATGGCACAGCTGTGACCAAAGTGACTAGAGGATAAGTGAGATTTTGAATTTCAGCAGACACTTGTGGACACTGGACACTTTTGGATTGTGTGAGGCCCAATGAATATCTGAGCGCTATGTGACAGGCTCGATGGCACAGCTGTGACAAAAGTGACGAGAGGATAAGGGAGATTTTGAATTTCTGCAGACACTTGTGGACACTGGACACCTTTGGATTGTGTGAGGCCCACTTATATCTGAGCGCTATGTCACAGGCTCGATGGCACAGCTGTGACAAAAGTGACTAGAGGATAAGGGAGATTTTGAATTTCAGCAGACACTTGTGGACACTGGACACTTTTGGATTGTGTGAGGCCCACTGATATCTGAGCGCTATGTCACAGGCTCGATGGCACAGCTGTGACAAAAGTGACTAGAGGATAAGGGAGATTTTGAATTTCAGCAGACACTTGTGGACACTGGACACTTTTGGATTGTGTGAGGCCCAATGAATATCTGAGCGCTATGTGACAGGCTCGATGGCACAGCTGTAACAAAAGTGACGAGAGGATAAGGGAGATTTTGAATTTCAGCAGACACTTGTGGACACTGGACACTTTTGGATTGTGTGAGGCCCACTGATATCTGATCGCTATGTCACAGGCTCGATGGCACAGCTGTGACAAAAGTGACTAGAGGATAAGGGAGGTTGGATTGCTTTTAAAAAAGCAGTTTGCAGAGCAGTGGGTAAACAGCAATGCCAGCCTGTCAGAAAGCCTTAAAAGGCAGCCCAACAACCAACACCACTGATACACCACAATATAGCCTCCCCTTGCACTGCACACACAGTGACTGGTGTGTTGTGCAGGCCAAATCGCGAGCAGCAGAAGCAGTTTTTTTGTCTTCTTCCCTGCCTAACGCTCTCCCTACAGAATCAGCAGCAACCTCTCCCTATACTGAGATCGGCAGAAGTAAGATGGCGGTCAGCATGCACGCCCTTTTATACCCCTTGTGACGCCCACCAAAGCAAACCAATCACTTGCATGCCCTTCTGAAAGATGGTGGTGACCCCTGCCTATGTCATCACGTTGCCCACAGTGTCCGTGGAACCTGATTGGCTGAAAAAGAGCACAAAACAAACTTTTGAAACCCGACTTTGGCGCGTAAGTCGCCGACCTCGTGGCCGACCTCATCGTAGGGTCGGGTTTCGTTTCATGAAACCCGACTTTGCCAAAAGTCGGCGACTTTTGAAATTTTTCGACCCGTTTCGCTCATCCCTAGTAGTGGGGAGTGAGGGTCTTCACTAAACTAGATCTGCGTGGTGCTTACAACCTGATTCGCATCCGTGAGTGGGACGAATGGAACACGGCATTTAACACCAGGGATGGGCACTATGAATACCTGGTGATGCCCTTCAGGCTTTGTAATGCTCCTGCTGTCTTCCAAAACTTTGTGAACGGCATCTTCCCAGATATGCTCACCACCTCGGTTGTAGTCTATTTGGATGATATCCTCATCTTCTCTCCAGATATAGACTCCCACTGGAGAGATGTTTGCAAGATCTTCGACCTCCTATGGGAAAACTCCCACTACACCAAGTTGGAGAAGTGTGTGTTTGAGCAGGAGTCCTTGCCTTTCCTGGGCTATATCATTTCCGCCCAGGGATTGGCCATGGATCCTGCCAAGCTACAGGTGGTGATGGATTGGCAGGATTCTCATTCCCTCAAAGCGGTATGCTTTATGGGATTTATTAACTACTACCAATTCATTCCCCACTTCTCAACTTTGGTAGCTCACTTGGTTGCTCTCACCAATAAGGGAGTGAATCCTAAATTGTGGTCGGAGGAGATCTCCAAGGCCTTCATCTCCATCAAGTCTCACTTCGCTAGCACTCCCATTATACATCGCTCCAATGTAGATAAACCATTTGGTTTGGAGGTGGATGCCTCGTCCGTCGGCGCTGGAGCGGTCCTGTTCCAAAAAGATGCTCAAGGTTGGAAGCATCCTTGCTTCTTCTTTTCTAAGACCTTCTCACAGATGGAGAGGACCTATTCCATTGGGGACAGGCAGTTGCTAGCCATGAAGTTGGCCTTTTTCGAATGGAGACACCTCCGGGAGGGGGCTTGCTATCCCTTCCAAGTCTACACTGACCACCAAAATTTGGTTTATTTACAAACCACCCAGAGGCTAAATTCTCGCCAGGTTAGATGGTCCCTGTTCTTCTCCTGGTTCCATTTGACCCTCCATGTTCTCTCCGGGGAGAAGAACATTCGGGCCGACGCTCTCTCCTGCTCCGTAGTGTCATCAGAGGAGGAGGAGCTTCAGTTAATTTTCCCTTCAGAGAGCCTGAGAACCGTGGCCCCGGTTTCGCTAGAGTCTGTGCCCCCGGGTAAGACTTTCGTTCCACCTAATTTGCGACCGGTAGTTCTCTCTTGGGCTCACTCGTCCAGGGTGGGTGGACATTTTGGGACCAAGAGGACATCTGAGATCCTGCCGAGGACGTACTGGTGGCCACATATGGCCCGTGGCGTCAGAGATTATATTCTGGCGTGTGTCTCCTGTGCCAAGAATCATTCTCCTCGGCAATGGCCTGCTGGGTTACTTTACCCTCTGCCGTTGGCAGACAGGCCCTGGGAGATGGCCGGGATGGACTTCGTGGTGGGCTTACCCAAGTTTCGTGGCTGTACCGTTATCTGGGTAGTCACCGACCAGTTCTAAAAAATGGTGCACCTGGTGCCTCTCCCTCGGGTACCTTCTGCACGGCCTTGGCGGTGTTGTTTATAAAACATGCTTTCCGTCTACACGGTATGCTAGACAAAATTGTCAGCGATCGGGGTCCCCAGTTTGCGTCTCGGTTCTGGAGAGAGCTTTGTCAGCTACTCAGCATTGAGCTGAATCTCTCTTGAGCTTATCATCCCGAGATGAATGGGTTGGTAGAGAGGGCCAACCAGACCCTAGTCACGTACCTGCAATATTTTGTTTTGGCCAGGCAGGATGACTGGGCATCCTTGCTACCATGGGCAGAGTTTGCGCTGAACAACGCCATAGCCGACTCCACCGGACAAACTCCATTTCTCCTTAACTATGGCCAGCATCCGCGGGTTCCTGTGCCAATGCCCATGTCTTCCACCGACTCTAGGGTGGCAGACTGGGCGGTGGAGGCACGTGACATTTGGGACCGCACACAGGATGCCACCCAGGCCTCCAAGGAGAGAATGAAGGTTTCCGCCGATGCTCACCGGCGCCCCGCTCCAACCTTTGCTCCTGGCAACCTAGTGTGGCTCTTCGCCCGTAATATCAGGCTGCGAATTGAGTCCACTAAGTTTGCGCCTTGCTTTATAGGTCCCTTCAAGGTACTGGAGCAGGTTAACCTTGTGGTATATCGCCTGGCTCTTCCTCCACGCCTTGGTATCACCGACACCTTTCATGTGTCCCTCCTAAAATCTGTTCACATGTCCTGGTTTTCTGAGTCATCTGCCAGGAAATCGGGCTCATCTATGGACGATTATGAGGTGAACGCCATTGTTGGGTGCAAGATGGTACGATGTAAAAAGTACTACCTGGTGGACTGGAAGGGTCATGGTCCAGAGAACAGGACCTGGGAACACATTTGTGCTTCTGAGCTCATTGCAGCTTTTGAGAAAAGTGAGGCCCAAGGAGGGGGGGGTAATGTGAGACATCGAGTTTCCCCAACTGTACAGGGGGAATCTCAAGCCGTGTCCTCTGCGGTCTCCCATTTTTCTGCGGCCGCAGAGTTTCCTGTTCAGCAGAGACGTCGGTCCCAGCATCTTGCCCAGGCTAATGCAAGGCGTCTGGTTGCTCCTCCAGGCTCAGCTATTGTACCATTCATGAGTCAGTGGCGAGCAGACGCTCCTGGGACTAAGTCCTGCTTTTCTCCTACTGAGCATGCCCGTGGGACAACCTCTCATTGGAGGTCGGAGGTCACATGCTCAGGTCCTGTTGCTGCTCCGATTGGACCATCAGGAAGGTCCCAGAAGGCTGCAACTATAAAAGTTCATAGAAATGGATCATAAACCATGTGGAGTGAGTGTTGTATGCATGTATGAATGTCTCCGATGAATGACTCATTATGAAACTCCTACCCTTGGTATGCATGTGTTGTGTAGCCTAGCCTGTTAAGCACCCAGGCTTAAATGCAGGTAGGAGGCAGAGTCAGAGACTAGCATCAGAATCCACCGGTGGCTTTGTCTGTATGCCACAGTGCACGTGGTCGGCACTCCACGGTAGCCAGCGTCCATTAGTGGTGTCCGGAGGTGCAACGCCGCACACTTAGTAGGTCTAGAGGGACCTTGGGGTTGAGTTCTGTGACCATTTACTGAGCGCTCTCTTGCTGAGCTCTGTGAGCTTAAACAGACTCCGGCATTTATGCTCCGCCGTAGTGCAGCTCTGTGAGGCAACAGAGTCCGCTTCTGTACAAACCAGGTGACGTTAACCCACGTGTGGTCTTCCTTTATACCGCTATATAACGTCTGCCATTACCAAGAAGCATGTAGAAAAAATAAAGACGCGCACTCCTGCTGCAAGAGGAGGTGCTGACTGAACGTGGATATACCACAGGTATAGGTCAATGGGTAGACAGTCACACTCAAAATTGGATGTCACTTGTATCAGAGTCATTAAAGGAGTTATTACAATATTTATTTTTTCAATAAATCAAGAAAAAGAAAAGTGAAAAAACACCGCAAACAAAGATCAGATTCCAAATATGAGTATTGCACGGTTTACACGGTTATGTTTCGACTTATACCCAGGTCTTTCTCAAACCATACTCAATAGGAGTGTCAAGGCATAAGGAAAGAAGACAATTTTCAAAGTCCCAAAGCAGGGGCTGTGGCAAGAGAGCGGCAGGGGTCTGCGGTGTGATGGGGACTCTGACCTCATGTCCTTGGGGTTGAGTTCTGTGACCATTTACTGAGCGCTCTCTTGCTGAGCTCTGTGAGCTTAAATAGGCTCCGGCATTTATGTTCCGTGGTAGTGCAGCTCTGTGAGGCAACAGAGTCCACTTCTGTACAAACCTGTATAAATGCCGGAGTCTGTGACGTTAACCCACGTGTGGTCTTCCTTTATACCGCTATATAACGTCTGCCATTACCAAGAAGCAGTTTACCATCTCTGCACTGTGGTCCCCGGGCTGCGAAAGAACCTTATTATCTTTTATTATTTGGTGTGTTCCACCAGCCCTAACACGGTGCTGAGGGATTTACCCTAGCTTGCTTACTGGAGATCCCTTTAAGAGAGGCCTTGGTCAGTACCAAAGCGCAGAGTGGATTTGCCCTCACTTCCATACCGGGGATCCCTTTAAGAGAGGCCTGGGGTCAGAATCAGAACACAGAGTGGATTTGCCCTCATTTCCATACCAGGGATCCCTTTAAGAGGGGTCTGGGGTCAGAGCCAGAATGCTGAGTGGAATTGCCCTAACTTCCATACCAATGATCCTTTTAAGAGAGACTGGGGTCAGAACCACAGCGCTGAGTAGAACGGTCCTAACTTCCATACCGGGGATCCCTTTTAAGAGAGGCCTGGGATCAGAACCAAATCACTGGATGGATTTGCCCTGACTTCCATACCAATGACCCCTTCAAGAGGGAAGATGTGTCTATGGGATGGAGGATGTGTGATGGGTATATGGGCACGGGAGGGGGTGATTCATTTCTGTCATGTGCTCTCTGGTCCTTTCTGGGGGCAGACAGTGGCTGGGAGCTTATGTTTCCTGGGATGCTAGATTTCTCCCACCATGTCAGTGTCTGCAGAGGTGTTGTCGAGTGAGATAACTGTTGCTCATAGCAGCCAATCACAGCTCAGCTTCTTTTAAACAGCTCTGGTGAATTGAAAGATGTGGATTTGCCCTCATTTCCTTACCGGGGATCCCTTTAAGAGGGGCCTGGCATCAGAACCAAAGTGCTGAGTGGAAATGCCATAACTTCTATATCGGGGATCCCTTTAAGAGAGCCTAGGATCAGAACCAGAGCACTGAGTGGATTTGCCCTGACTTGCATACCAATGATCCCTTTAATAGAATCCTGGGTTCAGAATTAGAGCACTGAGGGATTTGCCCTAACTTCCATAAAGGAGATCCCTTTAAGAGAGCCTGGGGTCAGTACCAGAGCAATTAAAGGCAATTGCCCTGACTTCCATACCAGGGATCCCTTTGAGAGGCGGCTGGGGTCAGAACCAGAGCGCTGAGTGGAATTGCCTTTAACTTCCATACCGGGGATCCCTTTAAGAGAGCCCAGGATCAGAACCAGAGCACTGAGTGGATATGCCCTGACTTGCATACCAATGATCCCTTTAATAGAATCCTGGGTTCAGAATTAGAGCGCTGAGAGATTTGCCCTAACTTCCATAAAGGAGATCCCTTTAAGAGAGCCTGGGGTCAGTACCAGAGCAATTGAAGGCAATTGCCCTGACTACCATACCAGGGATCCCTTTAAGAGGGGCCTGGGTTCAGAACCAGAGCGCTGAGTGGAATTGCCCTAACTTCCATACCAGGGATCCCTTTAAGAGAGCCTGGGATCAGAACCAGAGCACTGAGTGGATTTGACCTGACTTGCATACCAATGATCCCTTTAATAGAATCCTGGGGTCAGAATCAGAGAGGTATGTAGTGGTCTGGGTCAATGTACCAGCAGAATCATCTAGCAGTGGCTGGGCATCAGTGCACTTGTGGCGACCCCAGGAGTACGGTCATCACAGTGGCATTACCTTCCTCCTAGGGAATGTGATGTCATGCTTGGGAGCAACGAAGGATCTACCTAGCAGTTAAACCAACATACAACACAGTTCCCACTCCAGGCCAGCAGGGAGAGCTCTGAACCTGACTGCTGAGGAGGTGCTCTCTGTGGTCGGGAGGAGGGAAGTTAGGGGAGTCTGTGAAGGGAAAGGGGAAGTGTGTGGACGTGAGAAGGGGAGCTGGAGGATGAGCAAAGTTAAGGCTCACTCCTAGCTGGAGCACATGGTCCAGATTCCAGTCTCCGAGTTTGTAGGGACACTGACGGTCCTGCAGCAGAAACTGGAGGATGTAGCAGCTGTAAATGCTCTGTTCCCAACTAAGGCTCGGAGGCCCCAGCAGCGACATGTGTAAGCCAGAAGGAAAAGGCTACGGCTGCCTGCCATACGAGAAAGTTCCAAAAGAGAGTCAACAGTGGGAACTTCAGTGAACTCAGTACTGCGAGAACCTCAGATAAGTGTTAGAACGGAGGCCACACTACCTATCTGCAGAGAGAGAATTCCTAATTTGCTTCCAGGCTGACCAACTGCTTCTCCATCTGTACTCTGGGTCCTGGACGGCACTTACCAAGTACAGGTAAAGGAACTGCACGACTGTGTCTGTCATCTTTCTCCTGTGCCTGGCGCACGGCTCTGCTACATCCTGCACTGCACACCATCTACCAACTCTTTTATCTGCCCTGCGATAACGGCTCTACCTGTGCAGGGCTTCTACATCTTAGCTGCACCACAACATCTGTCCCAGAGAAGCGACACTGCAGCGCTGGTCAATCAGATCAGAAACCACAGGTGGCATCACGTATCATTCACCTATAAATGTTATTCACCCCTTTGCATGGACACCAAGGGCCACGGACCGGGTCACCACCACCGTGACACATCCCTCTGAGACACTGGCCCGGCACCGATTAACCCCACTTTCCTGGCTGGCGACCCACACTCCATGTCAGATTCATCTTGGACTGGGGAATTCACGATTTGACTTGATAACCCAAGCATGGTATGTGACAAAAAGCTACATGGACTAATGTGAAGTGTGGCCTGCTGCATCATTCACTTTTGGTGGGGGTGAAGGACACACGGAAAGGGGTTCTTCCTGACCAGGAGCCAGCACTTGACGACTCAGTGCTTGCATTTTTTGAAACTTCAGAAGAGGAGGGCATATTAGCTGGAGTCTGTTTTGGCAATGTAAGCCAAAACCAGTTCCTGATGCTCCGGCTTTAAAAGCGGTTAACCTACTCCCAGAAAAGGTAGCCTTCCAGGCCTTCCGGAGCCAGACAATGACGCAGGCTCAACACCTCCTGCCTTAGCTGCTATTGTGCTTTTGCCACTACCAGCAGATGCACCACCACCATCAGTACCAGCTGGCAACCCCCGCCCACGTTCACGGCCTCTTCCACCATACTTCCTCACTTTTGGGAAAATGTACCCAAAATACCACCAGCTATATGGTACTGTAAAACAAGGTACAAGGTGTTTATAGTATTGGGGAGAATTTGAATCTCCCTAGAGATTTTAGGAGGCTGAACTATTATCTCAGGCCCACTATAGATTACACCTCAATTTAACAGGCTGAAATTGGCTGGTGTATGACAAAGTACAAGGTGTATATAGTATTGGGGAGAATTTGAATCTCCCTAGAGATTTTAGGAGGCTGAACTATTATCTCAGGCCCACTATAGATTACGCATCAATTTAACAGGCTGAAATTGGCTGGTGTATGACAAAGTACAAGGTGTATATAGTTGTTAGGAGTCAGGTTCCTGTGTCTGCACTGCAGGAATCTAGACCCTTACATTTTGCGGTCTCTTGCTCTTTATCTACCGCAGAGGAGATTGTCTTGCAGCAAATCTCTCCAGGGGCTAAGTCCCTCTGTCCTCCTACTGAGAATGCTCATGAGACGGTTTCCCATTGGAGATCGGGAGTCATAGAATCATAGAAACGTAGAGTTGGAAGGGACCTCCTGGGCCATCTGGTCCAACCCCCTGCTCAAAGCAGGATTCGCTAAATCATCCCAGTCAGATGTCTGTCCAGCCTCTGTTTGAAGACTTCCATTGAAGGAGAACTCACCACTTCTCGTGGCAGCCTGTTCCACTCATTGATCACTCTAACTGTCAAAAAGTTTTTTCTAATATCTAATCTGTGTCTCCTCCCATTCAGTTTCATCCCATTGCTTCTAGTCTTTCCTTGTGCAAATGAGAGTCATGTGCTCAGGTCCTGCTCCAGATCTCATTGGTCCATCTCGCAGATCTGGAAGCTTCCGGAAGGTCCCGGCTGCTATAAAAAGCGCGCATGGCCGTTCCGCCATGCGCTAGTATAGACTATACTGCTATGTGTGAATGGTGACGGATGTATGATTCTGGTGACTGACTTATTATGAAACCCCTTCCCTCTGATATTACGCATGTGGTTAGGGAATTAGTTCAGTAGTCTGCGCCAGTCTGTGGCAAGCCATAGGCCACTGTGTACACAGCACCTCTGCGCTAGCGGTCGACATAGCGCCTGCTTTGTAGCTGTGTCATCCAGCGGCAGTGTCCTGCGCCGCGCTGCAGTTGCAGTCCTTCTTGGCATTCGCAGTAGCGACACTGCACACACGGTAGGTCTAGACGGACGCAGCCCCTCTGTCTTAGTTCCTGCTCCTGTGACCTTATACTGTGTGTGCATTTACCTGAGGCCTGTGACTCTAACAGGCTCAGCTTTTTTGTATGTTTTTGTTGTGGCGTCTCTGTGTGTGAACAGGGCCCGCTCTGCGCACTTCGGGTGAAGTTGAACCCGTGCACATTATATCGTCATATTGCTCATCTGCCATTACTCAGCAGTAGTTGTAACACCTACTGCAGTGTGGACCCCGAGCGGCGAACGCACTTTATTATTATTTTTGTTTAGTGCGTTCCGCTGTTCCTAACAATAGTATTAGGGAGAATTTGAATCTCCCTAGAGATTTTAGGAGGCTGACAATGATGCTCACAGTCCAAGTATTGCAGCAGGCATCCTAATAAGCAGGACTGCTGCACACAAAAGTGTGGAAAAATGAATGCTTGGTAACTGTGCAGAAAAGAGGAAGAAAAGTATTTTTGCTTTTAAAAAAGCAGTTTGCACAGCAGTGTGCAAACAGCAATGCAGTTATCAGGTAGCCTTATAAGGCAGCCTAATAACCAACAGAGCTGATGCACAAAAATATAGCCTCCCCTGTCACTGCACACAAAGTGTTGTGCTGTACAGTGAAAATCGCTACCAGCAGAAGCACTTTTCTTGCTCTTCTTCCCTGCCTAACGCTCTCCCTTATTCAGAATGAGCAGCAGCAACCTCTCCCTATGCTAAGATCGGCAGAAGTAAGATGGTGGTCGGCGTGCATGCCCTTTTATATCCCCTGTGACGCCACACAAAGCAAGTCAATCACTTGCATGCCCTTCTCAAAGATGGTGGTGACCGCTGCCCATGTCATCGCGTTGCCCACAGTGTGTGTCCTCCATCATTGGCTGAAAAAGGGCATTGAAAGCATCATTTGAGACGCGACTTTGACGCTCTGGTTGCCGACCTCATGGCTGACCTCACGCTTTGGTCGGGTTTCGTTTCATGAAACCCGTCTTTAGCGAAAGTCGGCGACTTATGAATTTGACCGACCCGTTTCGCTCAACTCTAACCACGACCCTTTGAAAAAACTAATTTCCTCTTTAAAAAATATGGACTATGATGGTACAGTATTAATGATGACTTAGAAATTTTTGACATCCACACCAATAAGATGAAGATCACAGCTGCAAAAAATGTTCCAAAAAGGCAGTGAATGTCTTGAAAATCATTTTCTCTAGGTCAAAGTTTACCTCTTAATAAAGTGGTACAAAATGAGGCATAGACAGCTCTCTGGTGTACTCAGCGTGAGATGCTTGACAGATGATGTATTCTGATTTGTCCATGTCCACTTTTATAAAGCGAGCAGAAAAGAAGGATGATTATGGGGGAAGATGTGTGATTTTGGTTAGAAAGGAGGTGAAGTCAGGTACAGATAGGTAGAACTGCGTGTCATTGGCGTTGTGATGATATTGCAAACTAAGCCATTCCATCAGCTGGACCAGGCTGAAGGTGTAGATGGAGAAGAGTAGGGGTCTTAGAACAGAACCTTGGGGAACAACGAAAGACAGGTGTTGAGGTGAGGAGGTGGTGTGGTAGAGGGAGACAATGAATGTCCCCCTACCAGACTTCTTGTTTTTAAAAGACTTTGCCGATAAACCCAAACTGGACATTTGCACCACTGCAGGGGTAGTAAAACTACCAGCCTTATCACCACCAGCATTATTAGGCAGATGGCAGCAAATAATAGACTTTGTTGTGTGACGAAGTCAGCTTACGCTGAGTCGTTTTCTTTAGAGTGGACCCTCTGGGTCGTGGCACCCACCCACCTAGGGCGAGCTGACCTTGTGAGGAGCCACCCCCTATACAGGGAGTGTAAGGGGCAAGACCAAGGGGGTGAGCCACCACGATTGCTGGAACCAGACGGCCGGCTCAGGTAGACACTAAGTACGAGTGTCTGACGACAAAGGACATGCAGGAAACAAGACAAGACGTGAATTCAAGGTATCTTCCTTAAGGCAAACTCAGGGTAACATCAGGTGCAAAACGTGATAACAGGAAAACACAGCAAGGTGCGTGCGTGGCACGCCAAGGTCCATGGCATGGTACGTGCTAGATGGCAGGCCTAGGCACAAGCAAGGCTCGATGGCATCAGACTCCGGACAGCTGGCAACGATCGACAGGATCAGGGCATCAGGCTGTGGACATCAGCTCCGGACATCAGGCCGCAGTCATCAGGCTTACGATCTCTGGCAGCGATCAGCAGGTTCCGGGCATCCGGCAGGCAAACCAGGGTTCAGGCAAGGAGGCACGACAGATCTCCAGACATGGTGCGTGCTAGGGAACACGCCAAGGTCCAAGGCAAGGTTCCAGGCAGGGTGCACGCTAGGGGCACACCAGGGTCCAGGATAAGGTGCAAGGCAAGGTGCGTGTGTAGGGGACATGCCAGTTTCAAAATTCAAAGTATCAAACACGGTGCGTGTGTAGGGGACACGCCAGGGTTCAAAGTACAAGACTTGGTGGGTGTGTAGGGACACGCCAGGGTTCAAGGTTCAAGGTTCTGGGCACGCTAGAGGAGCCGCCAGGGTTCAAGCTAAGGTCCTGCACGTGCCGAGGGCACGCCAGGGTTCAGGCTAACGCAAGGGCCTACGCATGCTAGGAGGCACGCCAGGGTTCAGGCTAAGGCTAGGGCCTGCGCATGCTAGGAGACACGCCAGGGTTCAGGCTAGGGCCTGTGCGTGCATGGGGGCACGACAGGGTTCAGGCTAGCACCTGTACGTGCAAGAGGACATGACTGGGTACATGGCAATACCTGCGCGTACTTTAGAGAAGCCCAGGAGGTATACCAAGTAGCAGGCTATGGCCTGCGCATGCTAAGAAGGCACGCAAAGCACAGTGCAGAGAAAGCATGGGTGCAAGGAAGCACAGAGAGCACGGCTTGGGCACTGGCTAGCTGGTCGGGCTGAGGCACAGACAGACGGGCAAGACAGAGGCGAACCCGGCAGAGGCATAACAGGCGACACAGCTGTCACTGGCCGACGAGCACAGCTGAGGCACAAACAGGTGGGCACGGCTAGGGCGGGCATGGCTGAGGCACAGACAGGAAGCTAGGAAGGCCAGGCGCATGCAAAGGGCACGCAAAGAAACAAGGCAAGGCAAGGCGAGGCAAGGTACAGAGCAAGGAGAGGAACGTTGGCAGTAGAACAGAGCGGGGTCAAAGGATGTATAGGGCTAGCAGCGGAGCATAGGCCAAAGCCCAGAGCCGGGTCAAAGCGGAACCTTGAGACAAGACATGGAATGTGCAGGAGAGCACCATAGGGCAGAGTAAGGAAAACCAGGCAGAGACAGAGAACGAGGAAGTACTGCAAGGCTCAGAATAGCAAAGGCCAGACATGGCGAAACAGGCAAGGCAGAGAACATAGGAAGCACTACAACGCAAAGCATAGCAAGGACAAGACATGGCAAAAAACAGGCAAAAGCAGAGAACATAGGAAGGACTACAAGGCAAAGCATAGCAAGGACAAAACATGGCACAAAAGACAACACAAGACAAGGCACCGGACAAGAGGCAGAGTACAAGCACAGAGCATGTGCAGAGAAGCACTACAGGGCAGAGTGCAGGGGCACAGAATACAGGGAGCGACCGAGCAGACCAAACAGCCATGCAGGGAAGCAACATGATACTCAGGCCCCGACCATAGGAAGGAGCGGTCTGATATAGGGCATTAGCACCTGCACTTCCGGGTCAGGACCAGAAGAGGACTTCTGGTTCAGATCCTCCAGGATCATAGAGAGGATCACATGGTCGAGTCCTCCAAGACCATAGAGAGGACCACATGGCAAAGTCCTCCAGAAAGGTCACATGATCAAGGTCTCCAGGATCATAGAGAGGATCGCTGCAGGCAGAGCAGAGATGGGTGGTCACCCAGCAATGGCGTGCAGCCATGAGGTAAAGCACACATGCGCACTGGCAATGAGATGAGGCGCGCGTGCACACTGCTCCAGGCACCTTGCAGCACAACAGTCACGAGGTGCATGTGCACACTGCTCCAGGGATCTTGCAGCATAAGACATAACATGCATGATAGTTCGGTGCGCGTGCACACTGCTCCCGGAGTCATGAAGCATACCAGACATGGCGGGCATGACAGTTCAGTGCGCGTGCACACTGCTCCAGGGGTCAAGCGGCATAACAGACATGGCGGGCATGATAGTTCGGTATGTGTGCACACTGCTCCAGGGGTCATGCGGCATAACAGACACAGCTGGCATGACATGTTGGTTGAACACCAGGCTCCATGAAGAGTGTCTGCGGGTGATACCACTGATTCTTCCATTGTTGTGCGTGCAAGCCAATCCCCTGTCCACGATGCAAGTGAAGATGCCTCCTGCCCTGCACCTGTCGTTGACCACAGTCAAATTGCACCATAATAGAGCACGTACACGTCCTTGTCCCAGCACAGCCTTCAGTTGTCCATACCCTTGTCATTGAACCGTAAGCAGAAAGACGCAGCCAACGGCCCACAGGACAAATTTGTTGTCTGCTTGCGCTCGAAATGTTGCATTCTAGGCTCTTGGGAAACGGACGCTTTCTGCAACCTGATGGCGGTGACCGTAACAAGGTACTCGGTCCCCACCCGACACTATTTCTCACGGTCTGTTTTCACGATATTAGACAAGCAAGAACGTGTCCCACAACATTACCAGTGCCATCAACAATGCTGGTAGAGGGAAAGTGCACCTAACCACAGACACGTGGATAAGTGCTTGTGGGCAGGGACGGTACATCTTGCTGACGGCATACTGTGTTGGCGTACAAAAAGTCATGACCCAGTCAGACATTGGGAGACCATGTAACAGTTGTATGGAGGAGACAGTTTGGGGAAGGCTTTGTATGTCATATTCAGGGTTTTGAACTGTATCCTATGAGCAATAGGAAGGCAGTGAAGGGCATGGCAGAGATGACAGGCTGTAGAATAATGGAGGGACAGTTGGATTACTCTGGCAGCAGAGTTTTGGATAGATTTGAGTGGTGCAACAGTGCTAGATAGGAGGGTACAGAGTATAAAGTTGCAATACTCGAGGCTTGAAATCAAGAGGGCGCGCACAAACATTTTTTAAGTTTCTTGTAATGTACGGATCCAGGAAATGTTTTTGAGTTGTAATGGATAGGAGGAGGCAAGGGCTTTGATATGTAGTTTGAAAGAGAAGGCAGAGTCGAGGATCACCTCGAGGCCACGAACATGCGGGAATGTTTGTCCCAATGTGCCATTCCGCCATTACCCAAGCCCTCCACAATGCTGGTACTTGGAAAGTCCACCTAACCACAAACACGTGGACAAGTGCTTGTGGTCAGGGATGATACATCTCACTGAGAGTACACAGGGTTAATATAGTGGAATCCGGGACACCCTCAGACCTTGGTATGCGGGCCGTCCTCACAAACACAGAGTATTGGGTGCCCCCACAGTGTGCAGCTCCTGCACCTCCTCCTTTGCCTCCTCTTCAGCCTCCAGCTCCAAAAGGTAGCACATCAGTCACAAGCTGGAAGCACTGCAGCACTGCATAATCATAGCAGGAACAGGCTGTGCTGAAGCAAATATGCTTCTGTGAAAAACGCCACAATGCTGAAGAGTTGTGGACAGCTCTGAAACAGAAGGCACATTGGTGGATGAGACTGCTAAACCCACAGCCAGGCATGTTTGTGTGTGACAATGAGTGGAATAATTGTAAATTATTTTTGCCTTGAAGCCTAACTTGCCAGGGAGCTCTGCGCAGCAGGTTAAAATTTTCATCTCTTTGCTGCGTGGCGATCCCCAGGATTGGGCATTTTCTTTGAAACCATATGATCCTATTCTGGGTAATGTGAACGCATTCTTTCAAGCTTTGGGGTTGTTGTATGACGAACCTAATGCTATTGATCAGGCTGAAAAGACCCTGTTGGCATTGAACCAGGGTCGAGATTCTGCAGAGTTGTACTGTCAAAAGTTCCGAAAGTGGGCGGTCCTTACTACCTGGAATGATAATGCCTTGGCTGCTCTCTTTCGGAAGGGTTTGTCAGAAGCCGTAAACGATACTATGGTGGGATTTCCTGTTCCCTCTGGTCTGGACGATTCTATGTCATTAGCCATTCAAGGTTGGTCGGCGTTTGCGTGAACGCAGGATTGCACGAGAGGTGTTGCCACCGGTTGAACAGACGTCTGAATCTATGCAATGTGATAGAGTTTTGTCTAAGGCGCAACGTCAGGAGTTCAGAAGGCGTAATAAGCTGTGTTTTTTCTGTGGAGATGCCTCGCATATTATTTCTGTTTGTCCTAAACGAGAGAAACGCTTTGCACACACGTTTTCTGTTGTGGTGTTCAACCTAAGTTTCTTCTGGCAATTACTCTGATCTGCTCCCTGTCCACATTTTCCGCCAAGGCTTTTGTGGATTCGGGAGCAGCGCTAAACCTAATGGACTTGGATTTTGCTAAACGTTGTGGATTTCCGATGACACCTCTGCAGACGCCTATCCCTTTGAGGGGGATTGGTGCTACTCCTTTGGCTAAAAATAAACCTCAGTTTTGGACCCAGGTAGTCATGCGGGTCGCCCCAGACCATCAAGAAAATTGCAGATTTTTGGTGTTGCATGGTCTGCATGATGCCGTTGTTCTGGGGTTTCCCTGGTTGCAAATTCATAATCCAGTTTTGGATTGGAACTCTGTATCTGTGGTGAGTTGGGGTTGTCGGTGTGCCTTTAGTGAGGCTCCGGTTTTTTCCACCTCTCCTCAGTCGCATGATGTTCCTGACTATTTGGCGGACTTTTTTGATGTATTTAGTGAGAATGAGTCTGCGTCCTTGCCTCCTCATAGGAGTTATGACTGTGCAGTTGAAATAAGCCCGGGGTGTAAATTTCCCAAGGGTCGGCTCTTCAATTTATCTTGCATGGACACCAAGGGCCACAGACCGGGTCACCACCACCGTGACACATCCCTCTGAGACACTGGCCCGGTACCGAATAACCCCACTTTCCTGGCTGGCGACCCACACTCCATGTCAGATTCATCTTGGACTGGGGAATTCACGATTTGACTTGATAACCCAGGCATGGTATGTGACAAAAAGCTACATGGACTAATGTGAAGTGTGGCCTGCTGCATCATTCACTTTTGGTGGGGGTGAAGGACACACGGAAAGGGGTTCTTCCTGACCAGGAGCCAGCACTTGACGACTCAGTGCTTGCATTTTTTGAAACTTCAGAAGAGGAGGGCATATTAGCTGGAGTCTGTTTTGGCAATGTAAGCCAAAACCAGTTCCTGATGCTCCGGCTTTAAAAGCGGTTAACCTACTCCCAGAAAAGGTAGCCTTCCAAGCCTTCCGGTGCTATTGTGCTTTTGCCACTACCAGCAGATGCACCACCACCATCAGTACCAGCTGGCAACCCCCGCCCACGTTCACGGCCTCTTCCACCATACTTCCTCACTTTTGGGAAAATGTACCCAAAATACCACCAGCTATATGGTACTGTAAAACAAGGTACAAGGTGTATATAGTATTGGGGAGAATTTGAATCTCCCTAGAGATTTTAGGAGGCTGAACTATTATCTCAGGCCCACTATAGATTACACCTCAATTTAACAGGCTGAAATTGGCTGGTGTATGACAAAGTACAAGGTGTATATAGTATTGGGGAGAATTTGAATCTCCCTAGAGATTTTAGGAGGCTGAACTATTATCTCAGGCCCACTATAGATTACACATCAATTTAACAGGCTGAAATTGGCTGGTGTATGACAAAGTACAAGGTGTATATAGTTGTTAGGAGTCAGGTTCCTGTGTCTGCTCTGCAGGAATCTAGACCCTTACATTTTGCGGTCTCTTGCTCTTTATCTACCGCAGAGGAGATTGTCTTGCAGCAAATCTCTCCAGGGGCTAAGTCCCTCTGTCCTCCTACTGAGAATGCTCATGAGACGGTTTCCCATTGGAGATCGGGAGTCATGTGCTCAGGTCCTGCTCCAGATCTCATTGGTCCATCTCGCAGATCTGGAAGCTTCCGGAAGGTCCCGGCTGCTATAAAAAGCGCGCATGGCCGTTCCGCCATGCGCTAGTATAGACTATACTGCTATGTGTGAATGGTGACGGATGTATGATTCTGGTGACTGACTTATTATGAAACCCCTTCCCTCTGATATTACGCATGTGGTTAGGGAATTAGTTCAGTAGTCTGCGCCAGTCTGTGGCAAGCCATAGGCCACTGTGTACACCGCACCTCTGCGCTAGCGGTCGACATAGCGCCTGCTTTGTAGCTGTGTCATCCAGCGGCAGTGTCCTGCGCCGCGCTGCAGTTGCAGTCCTTCTTGGCATTCGCAGTAGCGACGCTGCACACATGGTAGGTCTAGACGGACGCAGCCCCTCTGTCTTAGTTCCTGCTCCTGTGACCTTATACTGTGTGTGCATTTACCTGAGGCCTGTGACTCTAACAGTCTCAGCTTTTTTGTATGTTTTTGTTGTGGCGTCTCTGTGTGTGAACAGGGCCCGCTCTGCGCACTTCGGGTGAAGTTGAACCCGTGCACATTATATCGCCATATTGCTCATCTGCCATTACTCAGCAGTAGTTGTAACACCTACTGCAGTGTGGACCCCGAGCGGCGAACGCACTTTATTATTATTTTTGTTTAGTGCGTTCCGCTGTTCCTAACAATAGTATTAGGGAGAATTTGAATCTCCCTAGAGATTTTAGGAGGCTGACAATGATGCTCACAGTCCAAGTATGGCAGCAGGCATCCTAATAAGCAGGACTGCTGCACACAAAAGTGTGGAAAAATGAACGCTTGGTAACTGTGCAGAAAAGAGGAAGAAAAGTATTTTTGCTTTTAAAAAAGCAGTTTGCACAGCAGTGTGCAAACAGCAATGCAGTTATCAGGTAGCCTTATAAGGCAGCCTAATAACCAACAGAGCTGATGCACAAAAATATAGCCTCCCCTGTCACTGCACACAAAGTGTTGTGCTGTACAGTGAAAATCGCTACCAGCAGAAGCACTTTTCTTGCTCTTCTTCCCTGCCTAACGCTCTCCCTTATTCAGAATGAGCAGCAGCAACCTCTCCCTATGCTAAGATCGGCAGAAGTAAGATGGTGGTCGGCGTGCATGCCCTTTTATATCCCCTGTGACGCCACACAAAGCAAGTCAATCACTTGCATGCCCTTCTCAAAGATGGTGGTGACCGCTGCCCATGTCATCGCGTTGCCCACAGTGTGTGTCCTCCATCATTGGCTGAAAAAGGGCATTGAAAGCATCATTTGAGACGCGACTTTGACGCTCTGGTTGCCGACCTCATGGCTGACCTCACGCTTTGGTCGGGTTTCGTTTCATGAAACCCGTCTTTAGCGAAAGTCGGCGACTTATGAATTTGACCGACCCGTTTCGCTCAACTCTAACCACGACCCTTTGAAAAAACTAATTTCCTCTTTAAAAAATATGGACTATGATGGTACAGTATTAATGATGACTTAGAAATTTTCGACATCCACACCAATAAGATGAAGATCACAGCTGCAAAAAATGTTCCAAAAAGGCAGTGAATGTCTTGAAAATCATTTTCTCTAGGTCAAAGTTTACCTCTTAATAAAGTGGTACAAAATGAGGCATAGACAGCTCTCTGGTGTACTCAGCGTGAGATGCTTGACAGATGATGTATTCTGATTTGTCCATGTCCACTTTTATAAAGCGAGCAGAAAAGAAGGATGATTATGGGGGAAGACGTGTGATTTTGGTTAGAAAGGAGGTGAAGTCAGGTACAGATAGGTAGATCTGCGTGTCATTGGCGTTGTGATGATATTGCAAACTAAGCCATTCCATCAGCTGGACCAGGCTGAAGGTGTAGATGGAGAAGAGTAGGGGTCTTAGAACAGAACCTTGGGGAACAACGAAAGACAGGTGTTGAGGTGAGGAGGTGGTGTGGTAGAGGGAGACAATGAATGTCCCCCTACCAGACTTCTTGTTTTTAAAAGACTTTGCCGATAAACCCAAACTGGACATTTGCACCACTGCAGGGGTAGTAAAACTACCAGCCTTATCACCACCAGCATTATTAGGCAGATGGCAGCAAATAATAGACTTTGTTGTGTGACAAAGTCAGCTTACGCTGAGTCGTTTTCTTTAGAGTGGACCCTCTGGGTCGTGGCACCCACCCACCTAGGGCGAGCTGACCTTGTGAGGAGCCACCCCCTATACAGGGAGTGTAAGGGGCAAGACCGAGGGGGTGAGCCACCACGATTGCTGGAACCAGACGGCCGGCTCAGGTAGACACTAAGTACGAGTGTCTGACGACAAAGGACATGCAGGAAACAAGACAAGACGTGAATTCAAGGTATCTTCCTTAAGGCAAACTCAGGGTAACATCAGGTGCAAAACGTGATAACAGGAAAACACAGCAAGGTGCGTGCGTGGCACGCCAAGGTCCATGGCATGGTACGTGCTAGATGGCAGGCCTAGGTACAAGCAAGGCTCGATGGCATCAGACTCCGGACAGCTGGCAACGATCGACAGGATCAGGGCATCAGGCTGTGGACATCAGCTCCGGACATCAGGCCGCAGTCATCAGGCTTACGATCTCTGGCAGCGATCAGCAGGTTCTGGGCATCCGGCAGGCAAACCAGGGTTCAGGCAAGGAGGCACGACAGATCTCCAGACATGGTGCGTGCTAGGGAACACGCCAAGGTCCAAGGCAAGGTTCCAGGCAGGGTGCACGCTAGGGGCACACCAGGGTCCAGGATAAGGTGCAAGGCAAGGTGCGTGTGTAGGGGACATGCCAGTTTCAAAATTCAAAGTATCAAACACGGTGCGTGTGTAGGGGACACGCCAGGGTTCAAAGTACAAGACTTGGTGGGTGTGTAGGGACACGCCAGGGTTCAAGGTTCAAGGTTCTGGGCGCGCTAGAGGAGCCGCCAGGGTTCAAGCTAAGGTCCTGCACGTGCCGAGGGCATGCCAGGGTTCAGGCTAACGCAAGGGCCTACGCATGCTAGGAGGCACGCCAGGGTTCAGGCTAAGGCTAGGGCCTGCGCATGCTAGGAGACACGCCAGGGTTCAGGCTAGGGCCTGTGCGTGCATGGGGGCACGACAGGGTTCAGGCTAGCACCTGTACATGCAAGAGGACATGACTGGGTACATGGCAAGACCTGCGCGTACTTTAGAGAAGCCCAGGAGGTATACCAAGTAGCAGGCTATGGCCAGCGCATGCTAAGAAGGCACGCAAAGCACAGTGCAGAGAAAGCATAAGTGCAAGGAAGCACAGAGAGCACGGCTTGGGCACTGGCTAGCTGGTCGGGCTGAGGCACAGACAGACAGGCAAGACAGAGGCGAACCCGGCAGAGGCATAACAGGCGACACAGCTGTCACTGGCCGACGAGCACAGCTGAGGCACAAACAGGTGGGCACGGCTAGGGCGGGCATGGCTGAGGCACAGACAGGAAGCTAGGAAGGCCAGGCGCATGCAAAGGGCACGCAAAGAAACAAGGCAAGGCAAGGCGAGGCAAGGTACAGAGCAAGGAGAGGAACGTTGGCAGTAGAACAGAGCGGGGTCAAAGGATGTATAGGGCTAGCAGCGGAGCATAGGCCAAAGCCCAGAGCCGGGTCAAAGCGGAACCTTGAGACAAGACATGGAATGTGCAGGAGAGCACCATAGGGCAGAGTAAGGAAAACCAGGCAGAGACAGAGAACGAGGAAGTACTGCAAGGCTCAGAATAGCAAAGGCCAGACATGGCGAAACAGGCAAGGCAGAGAACATAGGAAGCACTACAACGCAAAGCATAGCAAGGACAAGACATGGCAAAAAACAGGCAAAAGCAGAGAACATAGGAAGGACTACAAGGCAAAGCATAGCAAGGACAAAACATGGCACAAAAGACAACACAAGACAAGGCACCGGACAAGAGGCAGAGTACAAGCACAGAGCATGTGCAGAGAAGCACTACAGGGCAGAGTGCAGGGGCACAGAATACAGGGAGCGACCGAGCAGACCAAACAGCCATGCAGGGAAGCAACATGATACTCAGGCCCCGACCATAGGAAGGAGCGGTCTGATATAGGGCATTAGCACCTGCACTTCCGGGTCAGGACCAGAAGAGGACTTCTGGTTCAGATCCTCCAGGATCATAGAGAGGATCACATGGTCGAGTCCTCCAAGACCATAGAGAGGACCACATGGCAAAGTCCTCCAGAAAGGTCACATGATCAAGGTCTCCAGGATCATAGAGAGGATCGCTGCAGGCAGAGCAGAGATGGGTGGTCACCCAGCAATGGCGTGCAGCCATGAGGTAAAGCACACATGCGCACTGGCAATGAGATGAGGCGTGCGTGCACACTGCTCCAGGCACCTTGCAGCACAACAGTCACGAGGTGCATGTGCACACTGCTCCAGGGATCTTGCAGCATAAGACATAACATGCATGATAGTTCGGTGCGCGTGCACACTGCTCCCGGAGTCATGCAGCATACCAGACATGGCGGGCATGACAGTTCAGTGCGCGTGCACACTGCTCCAGGGGTCAAGCGGCATAACAGACATGGCGGGCATGATAGTTCGGTATGCGTGCACACTGCTCCAGGGGTCATGCGGCATAACAGACACAGCTGGCATGACATGTTGGTTGAACACCAGGCTCCATGAAGAGTGTCTGCGGGTGATACCACTGATTCTTCCATTGTTGTGCGTGCAAGCCAATCCCCTGTCCACGATGCAAGTGAAGATGCCTCCTGCCCTGCACCTGTCGTTGACCACAGTCAAATTGCACCATAATAGAGCACGTACACGTCCTTGTCCCAGCACAGCCTTCAGTTGTCCATACCCTTGTCATTGGACCGTAAGCAGAAAGACGCAGCCAACGGCCCACAGGATAAATTTGTTGTCTGCTTGCGCTCGAAATGTTGCATTCTAGGCTCTTGGGAAACGGACGCTTTCTGCAACCTGATGGCGGTGACCGTAACAAGGTACTCGGTCCCCACCCGACACTATTTCTCACGGTCTGTTGTCACGATATTAGACAAGCAAGAACGTGTCCCACAACATTACCAGTGCCATCAACAATGCTGGTAGAGGGAAAGTGCACCTAACCACAGATACGTGGATAAGTGCTTGTGGGCAGGGACGGTACATCTTGCTGACGGCATACTGTGTTGGCGTACAAAAAGTCATGACCCAGTCAGACATTGGGAGACCATGTAACAGATGTATGGAGGAGACAGTTTGGGGAAGGCTTTGTATGTCATATTCAGGGTTTTGAACTGTATCATATGAGCAATAGGAAGGCAGTGAAGGGCATGGCAGAGATGACAGGCTGTAGAATATTGGAGGGACAGTTGGATTACTCTGGCAGCAGAGTTTTGGATAGATTTGAGTGGTGCAACAGTGCTAGATAGGAGGGTACAGAGTATAAAGTTGCAATTCTCGAGGCTTGAAATCAAGAGGGCGCGCACAAACATTTTTTAAGTTTCTTGTAATGTACGGATCCAGGAAATGTTTTTGAGTTGTAATGGATAGGAGGAGGCAAGGGCTTTGATATGTAGTTTGAAAGAGAAGGCAGAGTCGAGGATCACCTCGAGGCCACGAACATGCGGGAATGTTTGTCCCAATGTGCCATTCCGCCATTACCCAAGCCCTCCACAATGCTGGTACTTGGAAAGTCCACCTAACCACAAACACGTGGACAAGTGCTTGTGGTCAGGGATGATACATCTCACTGAGAGTACACAGGGTTAATATAGTGGAATCCGGGACACCCTCAGACCTTGGTATGCGGGCCGTCCTCACAAACACAGAGTATTGGGTGCCCCCACAGTGTGCAGCTCCTGCACCTCCTCCTTTGCCTCCTCTTCAGCCTCCAGCTCCAAAAGGTAGCACATCAGTCACAAGCTGGAAGCACTGCAGCACTGCCTAATCATAGCAGGAACAGGCTGTGCTGAAGCAAATATGCTTCTGTGAAAAACGCCACAATGCTGAAGAGTTGTGGACAGCTCTGAAACAGTAGGCACATTGGTGGATGAGACTGCTAAACCCACAGCCAGGCATGTTTGTGTGTGACAATGAGTGGAACCTAGTGGCTGCTATTTGGCGAGGCGAGCTCACACACGTGCCTTGCCTGGCTCATGCACTTAACCTAATTGGTCAAAATTTTTTGAAAAGCAACAATGTGCTGGCAGATCTGCTGGTAAAAATACAACGCTCTAAATACCCATTTTAGAAAGTCGGCTACAGCTTCATCCTCCCTTGCCGTGATGCTGCTTCTGGCTCACCGACTGTGTGATGCCCCCAGGTCTTGAAACTCTACACTACAGATGTAGGAAAGGATTTCTGAGCAGAAGATGGCAGTTGATGACTAATCTATCAGCATCAACAAGGTTGTCGGTATGCAGTTCTGTCTTCACACTTAACATCTGAGGTGTGGACATGGATGTCTGACATGTGTGCCATCTTCCAAAACTTTGAGGAATCCACCAAGAGGGTGAGCGTCAATGACACCATAATTAATATCTCCATCCTGCTTATCTGTGTTTTAATTTTAAGATTGAGAGTTATTATAGAGCAAAAACATATTTACAGTTTAAGTTTCAAACGCAACAGTCCTAAGTAACAATAATAATCAAATATTTAAACCAAAATAAAACTTCCTTGCTGGTGACAGCTTACAATCTACACTAAGTAACAGCAATAACAATAATTAAACCCAAAGAAAACAATCAGGAGGACAGCACGGTCAGTCGCCCTCTTGGTGACGACACAGAAGTCTTGCCTGTTAGCAGTCTGGGACGCATTGGGCTGACTTTATGTTACACTGCCTTTCCTGTGATGCTCACGCTCTCAAAATTTTGGATGACAGGCAATACTGATTTGTGACACTTCTAGACCCACAGTAATTGGTGAACTTTATATTTCTTAGTCCTGAAGCATACAGGTGTACTAAAATTTTGCAGTACCAGAGGGCCCTTATAGTGGAATTATTAATAAAATTACTATCTCAAACACTGGCGGCAGAAGACACTGTTTGTTGGCCAGCCAAGGAGTACAGGTGAGAGAGACACAACTCCAATACAGCAGAGGGAGTGGAACAATGGCAAAGTTCTTGTAGAGTTTTAACAGACCCTCTCATCACCCTGACACAGAGGTGCAGGGTACTGTCACAAGGAATGCAATGTTTTTGAAGATGCTGAGGGAGTACCTTGCTGACCGTACCAACGTCCTCTGTCATTCTTCTGTGCTTTATAAATATTGGTTATCCAAGCTGGACATGTGATATGAACTGGCTCTCTCTACTGCACACGTGCGCTGTACTCACGGTCAAGGAGTGCACGGTGCCTCGCTCTCTGGTGGTTACTGGGCAAACGGCGCCTTGCTAAATGGCAATACTGCTTTTAGTGGCAGGAGACTACGGGAACAGTCATTTGCTGCGCAACTGCTCTAAGGACCGAGCACGCTACTCAGCCTCCTATGCGCTGCATGTCCATGCCAAAAATCATTGCTGTCTTGCCCGGTTTCTCTTAAGTTGGCCCCCTGCCTCTAGGTCACCGGGTCTGTCTGTCTGCTGCATTTTGATGCAGTTTCGACGCTTCGGGTGCATATTGCACTGCCCCCCTTGCTGCTCACATGGTCACAGCTGGGGACTCACTCATTCTTCTCTTTTTTTTCCCTCAGCTTCCACTCTTGTTCCCTGTCTAAATACAACCCCTTGTTCTGTGTAATGGGGCCTGTCCGTTCCCCTATTCCTTCCGCCGGTAAACAGGGGATGCAGCCAAAACATATCTGGCAAATCAGTTATTTAATGCAAGCAGCATAGAAGGCATGTACTTCCAAATTTCAAGAGAAAATTCTACAGTACATCCACAACTGTTTCAATTTGAAGGGCTTTGTTGCTCATATCATTCCACAAGATGACACTAGTCTGATACTTTAAATTTTCGGTGGAAAATAATTTCACCACTGATAGGTTGTGTATGTTTAGAATTATAAATACACCAAAATTAGTCCGTGTAATAAACGAACTGGCACTTCATAGCATAAATCAAAAAACAAGTTTCGGACTTATATCATATTGTAGCCGAAAGAAGAGACCCAGCAAAACTACATTAAAATGATATATTTTTATTGATATATATTAAAATATGATTAAAATAACAAAAATGCCCAGTAGGAAGCTTATTTAAACACCATACAAATTCAAAGTCAACAATATATATAAAAATGTCTTTACGATCAATTAATTGCCCAAAAGCAAAGTAATGCAGGGCTAAACCCTAAAAATAGCAGCTATAGACACAGATAACCACCATCCCAATATAAATATTTATATAATCAATATCAAGGTAAAGGGGATTCAAATAGTATTATGGCTGTGATCTCAATATCACCAAATAAGTAATGTCTAAATCAACATGGATATCAATCTTAAGGACGCCGCAGAGATAGCCAAGTAACCTGCAAAATATAATAAACCCAGTGCTTATTTACCTAATATGATCAGGCATCTGTGATACTGAATGGCGTGACCTCCTCCACCCTAACGCGTGTTTAGCACTAGCTTCTTCCGTAGAAAAAAATTACAATGACAGTGTGACATCGGCAGCCGTGACCGCCGATGCCCCTTCAGCGGCGGCGCCCGCCGCAGCATCACCTCACCTGCATGGCCACGTGCACACCCGCTCTGCCTTCCGCCCTGCTGCGGGCACACGCGCCGGCCTTAGGTCGCGGGCGCGCGCCCTCCCGCTCTCTTCCTCTGGTGGGGGGCGTCGCTGAGGGGCAGGGCTGAAGGACGTTCTTCCTGCCTCTAGGATATTTCGTGCGTCCTCTCTATGTGGAGGGCGCCTGGTGATCGTGTGCTAACTCTGCACCTTTCTGGCCGCTACAGTTCTCTGTAGTTTACACTTTCTGTTCATTCCTGTCTTCCGTTGGTTCTGCCTCTGTCCCTGTTCCGGTGCCTCCTCTTCCCTGCCTTGCCCTGCTCTGTCCGTGTGTCCCCCAGTGTTCTCCCACTCTGTCAGCTGTGTTTGTTCCTCTCCGCAAGTCTCTCTGTACCTTCCCTGCTGTTGTTATTGCTTCTCCTTCCCTGCCCAGGTACTCCTGCTCTGGTTCCTTAAGTTCCGTCTGTCTCCCTCAGCCTTGCTGTCCTGAGCTGCCCCTCTTGGTTCCGACTGTCGCGCTTCTGCCCCCTGTGGTCCTGCCCCTAACGATCCCTGTATAGGGGTCGGTCTTCACCTGGCGTGCTCGCCCCAGGGGCTCCAGATCCGCGATCCAGAGGGTTCACTCTCGGACATATCCTGTTCCTAATTGTCACAGACAGACTGTTACAGAGGGGAGAGGACCTTGTCCTTGCGGACTTTCATTCTGTGGTAGAATGGTAAAGAAACAGAAGGTGGGAGGTGCGGCAAATCAGGTGCTGGAGAGGCGGCAGCTCATGTGATAGTGTAGAAGTCACATCTCCGACCACCACGCTCTCCAATTGAAATCTCTTGAAATGCAGCCGAAATGTCAAAATCTCTGTCTTCAGTTCTAGGCAATGCATGGGCTCCTTTTAAACGTCAGCGGCCAACCACTTAAGTATTAGTAGGTGAAGGCTTGTCGGAATCCTGCCCAGGAACACCAGGCTTCAGTTGTTGTGAGTCCTGTCCCCGTTAACTTCGACATGATCTTTCTCTGGCTCTTCCAGGCATGATTTCATCATGAAGATTTAGCCTTCGTAATGCAGAGACAATGTACAACACAGAGTACAGCAGCGCCTAAGCGTTCAACCTCTGCTACTCAGACTTTCTCTCTGCACAGTGACTGCCTCTAGGTGGAAGATGATGGCGGTGGTAGTAGTTGGAGCATTAAACAGTCATGAAGCTGCCATAACAACTTTAAACTGAATTCTTGTTATCGACATCCCCCACTGTAAAATGTGGCCTGTTTAAAAAAAAAAAAAAGCAACAGAGTGCTGTATATAACTGGAGTAACAGACAGGAAAACACTGTTATACTTGCCTAAAATCCCCAAATTTTAATCACACGGACGTATAAGGCATGTCACAGGTATACCTGTTGTGAGTTCATTTTCCCCTTCGTCACTGAGGTCTGGTGAACTCTCTATTCTGGTAAAGGAAGGTAATGAGCCTGATTATCAGGCACCTGAGTCTAATGAGGATGACTGGCTGAATGGAGTCACGGACTGGATATAAGGCTGCCGACGCCCTTCTGCCCTGCGGGTGATTTCTCTGTGGACTTCTAGTACACCAGTCTGATTCCTGCTCCTCTAAAGCTAAGATTTTTGCTTTGCCTGTTGCATTTGTGTTTGTTTTTGTTTTCCTTGCTTTTCTGGATTCTGCCATTCCCTGCTGGGGTGAGCTGAATCTCCTTTTGCCTGTTGCTCTGTCTTCAGAATATTCCTGAGTACTGACATATCTTTTTGAAGCCTAGCGTCTTCAGGGTCTTTTTCACTGTCAGTCTGTTGGCTCTTATTTTCATAGGGTTTTTCACGGATTGCAGACAGCAACCTTCCTGTCCTTTTCTATCTAGTTAGCTGGGGCCCCGTCTTTGCTCAGTCTATCTTTCTGCCTGTGTTAGTGTTTTCATCTTGCTTCACCGTCGTTATATGTTGGGGGCTGCCTATTGCTTTGGGGTCTGCTCTGGGGCAGTTTAGATTTCCCCTTTCTTTCTTTAGGCCTATTTAATTCTCCGGCTGTGATCGAGGGGTCTAGGGCATCGTAGGATCTCCCCACGGCTACTGCTAGTTGTGTTGATAGGTTCAGGGGGCTGCAATCCGATAGCTGCCAACTTCTCTGGTGTTCTGGACTTAGCTAGCATTTCTGTTTTTGCCTCCTACGGTGACTCAATCATAACATATACCACACTGTAAAATATTTATATATTTATTTTATTGGATGCAAAAGAGTGCTGGATATAATGAGAGTGACAGACTGGCAAAAAAGGGAATTTAGGCCAAAAATGCCTCAATTTTTGAGACATGGATGTATGAGGAGTATTACAGGTATACCCCACTGTAAAATGTAGGCTGTTTTTTAAAATAAAAAATACTAAAAAAGAAATCAGCCGTAAATTGGACAAACTTTGAGCATGCACAGATATGAGCTAGCACGGGGATACCACTTCGACAATTTTTTTTTTCTTTTTTTTGTGGGGGTAAATACTGCTGTATATAAGTCCAGTGATGCCCCAGACCAAAAAAGAAAACAGCTGTAAACTGGCCAAACTTTGAGCACGCACAGATATGAGTTGGTACGCAGATACCACACCGACAAATGTGTGGCCTGTATTTTTTTCATTTTTTGGCTAAATACTGCTGTATATAAGTCCATTGACATCCCCGGACAAAAAAAGAAATCAGCCATAAACTGGACAAATTTTGAGCATGCACAAATATGAGCTGGCACGCAGATACCACACCAAAAAATGTGTGTCCTGTTTTTATTTTTGGCTAAATAGTGCTGTATACTCGTATAAGTACAGTGCCAGACAGCAAAAAAAATAATAATTTAGGGCTAAAAAGACCAAAATTTTTAGCAGATGGATGGATGAGGCGTGTCACAGATATACCACACTGTAAAATATGTGAGAAACTGGGTCTGAGCAGAAAAAGTAAATTAATGTGCATGCAAAATGTAATTGCATATGAACACATGACCTTTACACAGAGAAAACCAAAAGCAAAACACAAAACAAATATCCTGGAATAAAAAAGTAAAAAAAATATTGCAAAAATTGCATGAAGGTAGTAATAATAGTAATAATAAGGGTATTTAGTTAACATAATTTTGATCAAAATAATGTAGAAGCCATCCCGCCACGTCACGGCAACCCTTGTGGGACAGTCCTAACTCTTGTATTTAAAACCTTTCCACTTGTCAAGTGACGTAAATGTGAACAAGGACAGAGGGACTGAACCACCAGTAATAGTATAGGCCAGACAGGATGGATTTTCCAACTCAGAAACAGGGCGGTCACACCCTTATATGCACAGAATGCACATTGAAACAAATGGTAGATGGCTTCTACATTATTTTGATCAAAATTATGTTAACTAAATACCCTTATTATTACTATTATTACTACCTTCATGCAATTTTTGCAATATATTTTTTTACTTTTTTATTCCAGGATGTTTTGTGTTTTGCTTTTGGTTTTCACTGTAAAATATGTGTCCTGTCTGTATTTTTTGGGGGGTTCAGCAAAATAGTGTCAAGAAATTGTGCAAGGCACTAAAAAAAAAACTACTCAGCCGTACCACATAAAAAAATTAATATTTCTCTGCGCTCTCAAAAGGGATGTTTAGGACCCCTTTAAAATTGCTGGATTTTCACGCTGTGCTAGGAAAAGGATCTGGCTGTATTGTGCACTGTCAAAAAACAAATGGAGGTAAAAAAAGGGCTCTGGATTGCTTTGCAATAAAATAAGCCCTATTAGCCCTGGCCCAAAAAAATTTCAAAGCCAGTTACACCCGGGGCTATGTATATATGGCCAATATATCCCACAGGTAGCAGCAGCAGCACCACCAGAACACAGGACCCTCTTGATATATGCAATGATATGTACACTCACTGGCCACTTTATTAGGTACACCATGCTAGTAAGGGGTTGGACCCCCTTTTGCCTTCAGAACTGCCTCAATTCTTCGTGGCAGAGATTCAACAAGGTGCTGGAAGCATTCCTCAGAGATTTTGGACCATATTGACATGATGGCATCACACAGTTGGCGCAGATTTGTCGGCTGCACATCCCTGATGCGAATCTCCCGTTCCACCACATCCCAAAGATGCTCTATTGGATTGAGATCTGGTGACTGAGGAGGCCATTTGAGTACAGTAAACTCATTGTCATGTTCAAGAAACCAATCTGAGATGATTCGAGCTTTATGACATGGCGCATTATCCTGCTGAAAGTAGCCATCAGATGTTGGGTACATTGTGGTCATAAAGGGATGGACATGGTCAGCAACAATACTCAGGTAGGCTGTGGAGTTGCAACGATGCTCAATTGGTACCAAGGGGCCCAAAGAGTGCCCAGAAAAAATTCCCCACACCATGACACCACCACCACCAGCCTGAACCGTTGATACAAGGCAGGATGGATCCATGCTTTCATGTTGTTTACGCCAAATTCTGACCCTACCATCCGAATGTCGCAGCAGAAATCGAGACTCATCAGACCAGGCAACGTTTTTCCAGTCTTCTACTGTCCAATTTCGATGAGCTTGTGCAAATTGTAGCCTCAGTTTCCTGTTCTTAGCTGAGAGGAGTGGTACCCAGTGTGGTCTTCTGCTGCTGTAGCCCATCTGCCTCAAAGTTCGACGCACTGTGCGTTCAGAGATGCTCTTCTGCCTACCTTGGTTGTAACGGGTGGCAATTTGAGTCACTGTTGCCTTTCTATCAGCTCGAACCAGTCTGCCCATTCTCCTCTGACCTCTGGCATCAACATGGCATTTCCGGCCACAGAACTGCCGCTCACTGGATTTTTTTTCTTTTTCGGACCATTCTCTGTAAACCCTAGAGATGGTTGTGCGTGAAAATCCCAGTAGATCAGCAGTTTCTGAAATTCTCAGACCAGCCCTTCTGGCACCAACAATCATGCCACGTTCAAAGGCACTCAAATCACCTTTCTTCCCCATACTGATGCTCGGTTTGAACTGCAGGAGATTGTCTTGACCATGTCTACATGCCTAAATGCACTGAGTTGCCGCCATGTGATTGGCTGATTAGAAATTAAGTCTTAACACACAGTTGGACAGGTGTACCTAATAAAGTGGCCAGTGAGTGTATATAGACACATACAGTGTCTGCAGGCCTTGCACCGATGTCAGAGGCGTAGCTAGGGTTTCGGTTCAGGGGGGCGAAACTTCTGTGTTGGCCCCTAACTAGGTAACTTTGATTACAACTCGGTGATGCACCCTAATAGTGGATGTAGGAGATGACTGCGCTGTTACTGAAAATAATCCCTATATAAAGACCAACATGGATATTACATGGTCAGTGGTAAATACCAGTCATACAAAACATACAAGTGATTACTGCACAGTTACAGATAGTGTCTTACCGCTGACGTTCTTTCTGATGGAATCGTTCACTTTTCCCGTCTTTTCCATCTGGCCCAGACCGACATGACAGCTCCTCCAGCCACGACTCTGCTACAGAGAATACAACAAAGACGCGTTTCACTTCTCATATTCCAGCCCCATCACCATGTATCCCCAACCTGCACAAACCACTCATCCTGCTGATACCCCAATGCTGAGCCGATGCTGCCGTATGGGTCCATATTACTGCACCTGATACCCTAATGCTGAACCACTGCTGCCGTATGTGTCCCTATTACTGCACCTGATACCCCAATGCTGAGCCACTGCTGCATATGTGTCCCTATTACTGCACCTGATACCCCAATACTAAGCCTCTGCTGCTGTATGTGTCCCTATTACTGCCCCTGATACCCCAATACTGAGCCGCTGCTGCTGTATGTGTCCCCATTACTGCACCTGATACCCCAATTATGAGCCGCTGCTGCCATATGTGTCCCTATTACTGCACCTGATACCCCAATACTTTGCCGCTGCTGCTGTATGTGTCCCCATTACTGCACCTGATACCCCAATAGTGAGCCACTACAGCCATTTGTGTCCCTATTACTGCACCTGATACCCCAATACTGAGCCGCTGCTGCTGTATGTGTCCCCATTACTGCTCCTGATACCCCAATAATGAGCCACTGCTGCCATATGTGTCCCTATTACTGCACCTGATACCCCAATACTGAGCCGCTGCTGCTGCATGTGTCCCTATTACTGCACCTACTGTGTGGTTCTGTGTGACCTCTAAATTCTAAAGCATCCCTCTATAATATAGTAATGCTGGGTGCAATTGCCCTAGAAAACAGTGCCCACATTTTGGCCCCTAGAATGTAATATTGCCCTCTGTGTGTCCCGTTTGACAGTCACTGTAACCCGAGTTGCCCTATAACAATAAGTGCCCACTTTACATTTATTAATGTCCTGAGTCCCCCCCGTACAGCTCCCCTATACACAGTATAATGCCCCCTCACTGTATACATACTGACCCCTTAGTATCCCCCAATGATGGCTCCAACACTGTATGATGGCCCCCTCAATAATCTCTACATTGTATGATGGCCCCCTCAATAATCTCCACATTGTATGATGGCCCCCTAGATAGCCTCCATATAGTATAATACACCAGATAGTCCTCAATATAGTATAATGCAGCCCCCCATAAGCAGACTGTAATGTAAGGCAGCACCCCCCTATAGGCAGCCTGTAATATAAGGCAGCACTCCCCCCATAGGCAGACTGTAGTATAAGGCAGCACCCCCCATCCGTTCCATACACCTTGTACACACACGGCTCCGCTCCATACACCCCGTACACACACGTTTCCGCTCCATACACCTTGTACACAAACAGCTCTGCTCCGAACACCTTGTATACAAACGGCTCCACTCCATACACCTTGTACACAAACAGCTCCGCTCACCCCATACATACGCAGCTCCGCTCCTCCGTACACCTCATACATGCATATCTCTGCTCCGTACACCTTCTACACACACGGCTCCGCTCTGTACACCTCATACACACACAGCTCTGCTACATCCACCTGGCTGTAAACGCCTCCCGACACCACACATAAACTTCACCTTATCCAGCATCAATGCAATGACAACCAGCACAGCAGAGTCCTGTTCCGATGTGTAAACAGCAACGTACACTACCCTGCCTGCCTAACTCTGGAACCTATGACCTCCGGAATTAGTCCTTAGAAAGACTGTTGTTTTAGCTGGTTTTGAGTTGTTTAGGATGGTAGACCCCACACTCACTAATAAATCCCCAATTCTGACCATGTCAAGGCAGCAGCTCTCCCTACACTATCTTAATCCGCAGCTGAATGTGGCAAGCAGGGTGGTGTCTGGTCTCTTATACCCCTGATGATTCTGTGTGGCCAGCCAATCACTTCACGACCACAACCCTGTTGGATGCGGCGTTTCATTGCCTGGCAGACAATCCCTGTAAAGTCCACCAAAAAAGCTAGGTTGGAGACTCGAGTTCCCGCCGAGTATTCCCGGAAATGCTTGGTGCTCGCCAAGTACATGGTGTACAGTGCTACTCGGGTGAGTAACGAGTTGTAGCGAACATTTTCGCTTATCACTAGTGCTGGGTGCTGGCTTATTTTTTGCGCCTTGGTGGACATTTTTATTGATATCCTTTTTGGGTAGATGGAGTGTTTTGATATCCTCTTATTACACTTTATTGCAAAGTTGCGGTGGTGAAAAAAGCTAATTCTGGCATTTTGATTTTTTTTTCGTTATACTGTTTACTAGAGTTGAGCGACTTTTGGTTTTTTAGGGTCGCGTTTCGTTTCATGAAACCCGACTTTTCCAAAAGTCGGGTCGAGCAAGATCGTCCGATTATAGGGAAAAGTCGGGGTCGTCCCGAAACACGAAACCCAATGTAAGTCAATGGGGAATAAAAGTCGGCAGTGAGAGGAGGACAGGAAACACACCTACAGTGCCCATTTGAATGCCAAAAGCATCAATTCTTCTTACTTAAGCTTGTCAACCTTAAATAACTTCATAATACAAGTTACGCACTGAAAAATGGGGGTTATTTGGCTAAAGTTGTGGGGGGGGGGGCTGGCTGCAGGTTTTCATGTGCCCTGGGCGAAAGAGCGCCCCTTTAACACATACCACAACTCATCATGCTCCGATACGGCAGAGAAATAGCGGTATAGTACAATGAAAAATACCTCACTTTTTACATATCATGAAGAGGCCCATCTATTTTTCCATACAGAATCATTGGTCCCATATAATGTTTGAAACAGTATATGATGAGCTCCACATAATGCTACAGTATATGTTGGTCCCCATGGATGAAGCTCCACTGTCTTATGGGCCCAAATAATGCTCCAAACATAATGGGCCCCATTTCTAATGCTCTAGTGTATAATGGGCCCTGTAAATGCTGCTCCAGTGTCTGATGTCCACCTTTGGAATGTTCCAGTGTATGGTGGGCCCCATCTATCATTCTCCAGAGTATAGTGCTCCCCAAAAATTGCTGTCCCAACATTGAAAACAATCAAATAAGTCTCCTCGCTAGGGAATCCCTGTACTTGTCTGGACTCCTTGTCATCCCCATCTTCCATCTCACTGCACAGTATTTCAACTTTGCAAGTGCTGTGATCCTGGGCAAGCAGGGGGGGCCCACTCGTTGGCGATGGCACTGGCACAGGGCCCCTGATAGTACGGTGGTGTGTCTGATGGCGGGTGGGCCGAACCTGCACTTTCATCTGCAGCTTCCTCTTTGTCACAGTGTAAGATGGAACTGTATATGGGAAGGGTAACCTGAGTTTCATCAGGGTCAGATTCAGGTCGTGTAGCGTGCGAGGGGAATGTAGTGGTCTGGGTCAATGTACCAGCAGATTCATCGAGCAGTGGCTGGGCATCAGTGCACTTGTGTCGCCCCCAGGAGTACGGTCGCCACAGTGGCATTACCTTCTTCCTAGGGAGTGTGATGTCATGCTTGGGAGCAACGAAGGATCTCTCTAGCAGGTTAACTGATTGGGCGGCGTTATTCCCACGAGTCATGACCCTCCAAACAGCGTTCATGAAGGCAAAGTGTTTGTTTTACGTGGGCAGTATGGTTGCAAAGCTGAACCTTAAAGGAATGTCCAGAAGGGCACCACCAGGAGTGGAGCCTACGGTTAAATTCGACTCCACCTGGGAAACCTCAACCATGCCAGCTACAGAACAGATGCACACATTGCAAGCTTAATTCCGTTAACGAACGAGACTCCGTCATGCCCCGCGGTCCGAGTTCGGCTTACTAGAGGGACACGTGAGGCTCTGGCACATGAGATTGGCCAATAACTGGTGTGTCATGCCCTTACATGTCCGTGACTGCATGTGCGCTACACTGAAAAGGCCAGCGTTTGTCGCTTACAGGTGCAGATAACCCGCTGAACAACGTTAGTGATGGGGATCACTGATTACAATTATTACCCGCGAACAATGATTTCCCAGTAAGTGCAGGTCAACCGCAGTTCCGGAATTAGGCCTAACCGTCATTCCTGAAAAAATGAAAAACTTACGTGTGCAAACCACAGGTGCTGTAGCTTGCTTAACAGCTCGACAGTCGTTCTCACGCCCAGTATGGATTACACGTGATTGCACAAAGGTGAGAAAGGGTACCGTATCCCCAGATAACATGTATGGATAGCGTACACATTCAAAATATATGTCTCAGGAGGCAGGCTCAGACGGTGTCAGGCGCAGTATGGATTGCATGTGATTGCACAAAGGTTAGAAAGGGTACCGTTTCCCCAGATAACATGTATGGATAGCGTACACATTCAAAATATATGTCTCAGGAGGCAGGCTCAGACGGTGTCAGGCCCAGTATGGATTGCACGTGATTGCACAAAGGTTAGAAAGGGTACCGTTTCCCCAGATAACATGTATGGATAGCGTACACATTCAAAATATATGTCTCAGGAGGCAGGCTCAGACGGTGTTAGGCCCAGTATGGATTGCACGTGATTGCACAAAGGTTAGAAAGGGTACCGTATCCCCAGATAACATGTATGGATAGCGTACACATTCAAAATATATGTCTCAGGAGGCAGGCTCAGACGGTGTTAGGCCCAGTATGGATTGCACGTGATTGCACAAAGGTTAGAAAGGGTACCGTATCCCCAGATAACATGTATGGATAGCGTACACATTCAAAATATATGTCTCAGGAGGCAGGCTCAGACGGTGTCAGGCCCAGTATGGATTGCACGTGATTGCACAAAGGTTAGAAAGGGTACCGTTTCCCCAGATAACATGTATGGATAGCGTACACATTCAAAATATATGTCTCAGGAGGCAGGCTCAGACGGTGTTAGGCCCAGCATGGATTGCACATGATTGCACAAAGGTTAGAAAGGGTACCGTATCCCCAGATAACATGTATGGATAGCGTACACATTCAAAATATATGTCTCAGGAGGCAGGCTCAGACGGTGTTAGGCCCAGTATGGATTGCACGTGATTGCACAAAGGTTAGAAAGGGTACCGTATCCCCAGATAACATGTATGGATAGCGTACACATTCAAAATATATGTCTCAGGAGGCAGGCTCAGACGGTGTCAGGCCCAGTATGGATTGCACGTGATTGCACAAAGGTTAGAAAGGGTACCGTTTCCCCAGATAACATGTATGGATAGCGTACACATTCAAAATATATGTCTCAGGAGGCAGGCTCAGACGGTGTTAGGCCCAGTATGGATTGCACGTGATTGCACAAAGGTTAGAAAGGGTACCGTATCCCCAGATAACATGTATGGATAGCGTACACATTCAAAATATATGTCTCAGGAGGCAGGCTCAGACGGTGTTAGGCCCAGTATGGATTGCACGTGATTGCACAAAGGTTAGAAAGGGTACCGTATCCCCAGATAACATGTATGGATAGCATACAGATTCAAAATATATGTCTCAGGAGGCAGGCTCAGACGGTGTCAGGCCCAGTATGGATTGCACGTGATTGCACAAAGGTTAGAAAGGGTACCGTTTCCCCAGATAACATGTATGGATAGCGTACACATTCAAAATATATGTCTCAGGAGGCAGGCTCAGACGGTGTCAGGCCCAGTATGGATTGCACGTGATTGCACAAAGGTTAGAAAGGGTACCGTATCCCCAGATAACATGTATGGATAGCGGACACATTCAAAATATATGTCTCAGGAGGCAGGCTCAGACCGTGTCAGGCCCAGTATGGATTGCACGTGATTGCACAAAGGTTAGAAAGGGTACCGTTTCCCCAGATAACATGTATGGATAGCGTACACATTCAAAATATATGTCTCAGGAGGCAGGCTCAGACGGTGTTAGGCCCAGTATGGATTGCACGTGATTGCACAAATGTTAGAAAGGGTACCGTATCCCCAGATAACATGTATGGATAGCGTACACATTCAAAATATATGTCTCAGGAGGCAGGCTCAGACGGTGTTAGGCCCAGTATGGATTGCACGTGATTGCACAAAGGTTAGAAAAGGTACTGTATCCCCAGATAACATGTATGGATAGCGTACACATTCAAAATATATGTCTCAGGAGGCAGGCTCAGACGGTGTCAGGCCCAGTATGGATTGCACGTGATTGCACAAAGGTTAGAAAGGGTACCGTTTCCCCAGATAACATGTATGGATAGCGTACACATTCAAAATATATGTCTCAGGAGGCAGGCTCAGACGGTGTTAGGCCCAGTATGGATTGCACGTGATTGCACAAAGGTTAGAAAGGGTACCGTATCCTCAGATAACATGTATGGCTAGTGTACACATTCAAAATATATGTCTCAGGAGGCAGGCTCAGACGGTGTTTGGCCCAGTATGGATTGCACGTGATTGCACAAAGGTTAGAAAGGGTACCGTATCCCCAGATAACATGTATGGATAGCGTACACATTCAAAATATATGTTTCAGGAGGCAGGCTCAGACGGTGTCAGGCCCAGTATGGATTGCACGTGATTGCACAAAGGTTAGAAAGGGTACCGTTTCCCCAGATAATATGTATGGATAGCGTACACATTCAAAATATATGTCTCAGGAGGCAGGCTCAGACGGTGTTAGGCCCAGTATGGATTGCACGTGATTGCACAAAGGTTAGAAATGGTACCGTATCCCCAGATAACATGTATGGATAGCGTACACATTCAAAATATATGTCTCAGGAGGCAGGCTCAGACGGTGTCAGGCCCAGTATGGATTGCACGTGATTGCACAAAGGTTAGAAAGGGTAACGTATCCCCAGATAACATGTATGGATAGCGTACACATTCAAAATATATGTCTCAGGAGGCAGGCTCAGACGGTGTCAGGCCCAGTATGGATTGCACGTGATTGCACAAAGGTTAGAAAGGGTACCGTTTCCCCAGATAACATGTATGGATAGCGTACACATTCAAAATATATGTCTCAGGAGGCAGGCTCAGACGGTGTTAGGCCCAGTATGGATTGCACGTGATTGCACAAAGGTTAGAAAGGGTACCGTATCCCCAGATAACATGTATGGATAGCGTACACATTCAAAATATATGTCTCAGGAGGCAGGCTCAGACGATATTAGGCCCAGTATGGATTGCACGTGATTGCACAAAGGTTAGAAAGGGTACCGTTTCCCCAGATAACATGTATGGATAGCGTACACATTCAAAATATATGTCTCAGGAGGCAGGCTCAGACGGTGTCAGGCCCAGTATGGATTGCACGTGATTGCACAAAGGTTAGAAAGGGTACCGTATCCCCAGATAACATGTATGGATAGCGTACACATTCAAAATATATGTCTCAGGAGGCAGGCTCAGACGGTATTAGGCCCAGTATGGATTGCACGTGATTGCACAAAGGTTAGAAAGGGTACCGTTTCCCCAGATAACATGTATGGATAGCGTACACATTCAAAATATATGTCTCAGGAGGCAGGCTCAGACCGTGTCAGGCCCAGTATGGATTGCACGTGATTGCACAAAGGTTAGAAAGGGTACCGTTTCCCCAGATAACATGTATGGATAGCGTACACATTCAAAATATATGTCTCAGGAGGCAGGCTCAGACGGTGTTAGGCCCAGTATGGATTGCACGTGATTGCACAAATGTTAGAAAGGGTACCGTATCCCCAGATAACATGTATGGATAGCGTACACATTCAAAATATATGTCTCAGGAGGCAGGCTCAGACGGTGTTAGGCCCAGTATGGATTGCACGTGATTGCACAAAGGTTAGAAAGGGTACTGTATCCCCAGATAACATGTATGGATAGCGTACACATTCAAAATATATGTCTCAGGAGGCAGGCTCAGACGGTGTCAGGCCCAGTATGGATTGCACGTGATTGCACAAAGGTTAGAAAGGGTACCGTTTCCCCAGATAACATGTATGGATAGCGTACACATTCAAAATATATGTCTTAGGAGGCAGGCTCAGACGGTGTTAGGCCCAGTATGGATTGCACGTGATTGCACAAAGGTTAGAAAGGGTACCGTATCCTCAGATAACATGTATGGCTAGTGTACACATTCAAAATATATGTCTCAGGAGGCAGGCTCAGACGGTGTTTGGCCCAGTATGGATTGCACGTGATTGCACAAAGGTTAGAAAGGGTACCGTATCCCCAGATAACATGTATGGATAGCGTACACATTCAAAATATATGTTTCAGGAGGCAGGCTCAGACGGTGTCAGGCCCAGTATGGATTGCACGTGATTGCACAAAGGTTAGAAAGGGTACCGTTTCCCCAGATAATATGTATGGATAGCGTACACATTCAAAATATATGTCTCAGGAGGCAGGCTCAGACGGTGTTAGGCCCAGTATGGATTGCACGTGATTGCACAAAGGTTAGAAAGGGTACCGTATCCCCAGATAACATGTATGGATAGCGCACACATTCAAAATATATGTCTCAGGAGGCAGGCTCAGACGGTGTCAGGCCCAGTATGGATTGCACGTGATTGCCAAAGGTTAGAAAGGGTACCGTATCCCCAGATAACATGTATGGATAGCGTACACATTCAAAATATATGTCTCAGGAGGCAGGCTCAGACGGTGTCAGGCCCAGTATGGATTGCACGTGATTGCACAAAGGTTAGAAAGGGTACCGTTTCCCCAGATAACATGTATGGATAGCGTACACATTCAAAATATATGTCTCAGGAGGCAGGCTCAGACGGTGTTAGGCCCAGTATGGATTGCACGTGATTGCACAAAGGTTAGAAAGGGTACCGTATCCCCAGATAACATGTATGGATAGCGTACACATTCAAAATATATGTCTCAGGAGGCAGGCTCAGACGGTATTAGGCCCAGTATGGATTGCACGTGATTGCACAAAGGTTAGAAAGGGTACCGTTTCCCCAGATAACATGTATGGATAGCGTACACATTCAAAATATATGTCTCAGGAGGCAGGCTCAGACGGTGTCAGGCCCAGTATGGATTGCATGTGATTGCACAAAGGTTAGAAAGGGTACCGTATCCCCAGATAACATGTATGGATAGCGTACACATTCAAAATATATGTCTATACATCAGGAGGCAGGCTCAGACGGTGTTAGGCCCAGTATGGATTGCACGTGATTGCACAAAGGTTAGAAAGGGTACCGTATCCCCAGATAACATGTATGGATAGCGTACACATTCAAAATATATGTCTATACATCAGGAGGCAGGCTCAGATGGTGTTAGGCCCAGTATGGATTGCACGTGATTGCACAAAGGTTAGAAAGGGTACCGTATCCCCAGATAACATGTATGGATAGCGTACACATACAAAATATATGTCTATACATCAGGAGGCAGGCTCAGACGGTGTTAGGCCCAGTATGGATTGCACGTGATTGCACAAAGGTTAGAAAGGGTACCGTATCCCCAGATAACATGTATGGATAGCGTACACATTCAAAATATATGTCTATACATCAGGAGGCAGGCTCAGACGGTGTTAGGCCCAGTATGGATTGCACGTGATTGCACAAAGGTGAGAAAGGGTACCGTATCCCCAGATAACATATATGGATAGCGTACACATTCAAAATATATGTCTATACATCAGGAGGCAGGCTCAGACGGTGTCAGGCACAGTATGGATTTGACGGCCCAGATTACACAGCGGAGGAGCAGGGAGAGGTAAAGATTGCAAATGTTGGGGCCCTGCCCAAGCAAGGGGGGCCCACTCGTGGGCGTCGGTACTGGCACTGGGCCCCTCATAGTACAGCGGTGTGTCTGATGGCGGGTGTGCACCACCACCGTCAGAGACACTTGATTGCACTATGAGGGACCCTGTGCCAGTGCCCGCGCCCAAGAGTCGGCCTACCCACCTGTCCAGGGCAACGGCACTCGCACGGTGTCGTGCGCTAGGTGGTGACCCCGGCCATGGGGGGGTAGGCAGCACAGTTAGGGAGTTTTAGAAAGTGGCATATGTTGATGTTGGACATTCAGCTGATGCAAAAGGCGAAATAGGTGAAGTCCCAGGAAGAGGTGGACCAAAGCAAGCCATTTTTCTGTCACCCTATGTGTCATCAGGGGAAGGTGGGACAAAATCCTTGGAAACCCATGCGTGGTTCATTTTAATGAAGGTTAGATCATCCACATTTTGGGTTGACAGACAGGTCCTTTTTTCTGTCAGGATTGATCCAGCTGCACTGAAGACTCTTTCCGATAGCACACTTGCAGCTGGGCAAGCGAGCTCATGTAAGGCATATTGGGCCAATTCAGGCCAGGTGTCCAGTTTAGTGGCCCAATAGTCAAAGGGGAATGACCTGTGTGGGAGAACATTGATATGGGAGGAAAAGTAGTTTGTAACCATAGTTGACAACTGCTGTCTCCTGTCACTTTCCATCGATGCAGTATTACCAGTTGTGTGAGCGGTATTTGAAAAATCAGTCCACAACATTGTCATGAAACCCCTGTCTCCAAAGCCACTTCTGCTGTGTGCACCACGAACACCTCTGCCAAGCTGCCCCTGGCCCATACGGCTCGTGTGAGAACCATCACCGCTGCTGTGTGCTGGGAATGCCTCAAGCAACCGATTTACCAGAGTTGCTTGTTTATTAGCCAATATTAGGTCAAGGTTCTCCTGTGGCATGATGTTTTGTAATTTGCCTTTATAGCGTGGATCCAGGATGCTGGCCAACCAGTAGTCATCATCTTTCATCATTTTGGCAATGCGGGGGTCCCTTTTTAGGATCCGCAAGGCATAATCTGACATGTGGGCCAATGTTCCCGGTGTCAATGATGCACTGCGAGTGCTGGGTGGAGGAGCACTTTCTGGCAAATCCACATCCCTCCAGTCACGCACAAACCCTGCACCAGACCTTGCCACACCAACATTTTCACTTGCCCCACGAGATGCATCCTCCTCCCCTAAGTAATCATCCCCATCATCATCCTCCTCCTCCTCTTCTTCCTCCACCTCGTCCAGGAGAGGTCCGTGAGCAGACAATGGCTGAATGTCATCAAGGATTCCCTCCTCCTCTTCCTCCTCATCAACATTGGCTGCAGACGCCTGCTCCTTAAGGTGCGTCAAAGTTTGCATGAGCAGACGCATAAGTGGGATGCTCATGCTTAGGATGGCGTCGTCTGCGCTTACCAGCCATGTGCATTCCTCAAAACACTGAAGGACTTTACAGAGGTCTTTCAGCTTCGACCACTGCACACCTGTCAACTCCATGTCTGCTCTCAAAGTGCCTGGCCGTGTATCCTCCCACAAATGCATTATGGCCTGCCTCTGCTCGCACAGCCGATCCACCATGTGCAGGGTGGAGTTCCACCTTGTTGCAATGTCGATAATGAGGCGGTGGTTGGGAAGGTGGAGCAATCGCTGCAGCTTCTGCATACGAACGGAGTGTACAGGCGACCGGCGGATGTGCGCGCACAGTCTTCGCACCTTCTGGAGCAGGGCTGTTAACTCCGGATAATTTTTGAGGAAGCACTGCACCATCAGGTTCAAGGTGTGAGCCAAGCAAGGTATGTGGCTGAGTTTTGAAAGGGCTATAGCTGCCACAAAATTACGGCCGTTATCACTAACTACCTTGCCTGCCTCAAGATGTACACTGCCCAGCCATGACTCAGTTTGTCGCTTCAAGTACTCGGCCAGCACCTCGGCGGTGTGTCTGTCGCCCAAACACATCATCTGCAACACAGCCTGCTGACGCTTTCCACTAGCTGCTCGATAGGGGGACACATCGTGTGCAACAGTGGCAGCTGCAGATGGAGTGCTCGTACGACTGCGCTCTGTGGACGAGCTTTCGCTTCTGGAGGAGGAGGAGGAGGGTCGAACGCCTACAGCCAACTGTTTCCTATACCGTGGGCTAGGCAGCACTGTCCCACCACCGCTGTCCCCTGTGGACCCTGCATCCACCACATTAACCCAGTGCGCAGTGATGGACACGTAACGGCCCTGGCCATGCCGACTGGACCATGCATCAGTTGTGAGGTGCACCTTTCCGCTCACTGACTGCTTGAGTGCATGGACAATGCGGTCTTTCACATGATGGTGGAGGGCTGGGATGGCTTTGCGAGAGAAGAAGTGGCGACTGGGTAGGTCATAGCGTGGTACTGCATAGGCCATGAGTTCGCGGAAAGCTGTGCTTTCCACCAACCGAAAGGGCATCATCTCAAACGAGATTAGTTTGGCAATGTGGGCGTTCAAACCCAGTGTACGCAGATGAGAGACTGAGTACTTTCTTGACCTACTCATAGTGTCTGGGAGGGTGAGCTGGACTTGAGAGCTGCATATGGTGGAAGTAGCGGTGGACAGGGCGGACTGAGAGAGGGTTGATGATGGTGATGGAGTTGGTGTTCTTTCTGATGGCCTAGAATCAGTCTTTCGTTGATATAACAGTGGGATTCCCTGACTGCTGTGGCCTTGCAACGACACCTCAACATTTGCTGCTGTGCTAACCGGTGGGCTTACAGTGGGGGAAACAATGTAGCGTTGCTGACTACCTTCGTTGTGATCAGTTGCACATGTGGCACTTGAGGTTTGGTGTTGTGTCCACGCTTGCAAGTGCATGCTGGTTAAATGTCTAAGCATGCAACTGGTATTCAAATTTTTCAGATTTTTCCCTCGGCTAAAGGTCTTTGCGCACTTGTTACAGATAACCTTGGCCTGATCATGAGGATTTTGGTCAAAAAAAGTGCCACACTGCACTCTTCCTACTTTGGCAGACATTTTGCGGCCTAGCACGCTGTGATCTTTTGACCCTCTGGACAAGCTGTCCAGCAACTCTTTTGATGTTTGGAACCTGTCTTTGGAGTGCTCCGGGCCTGCCAGATAACAGCTGTTGCGATGTCGATGTCTGCTGTGGATGCTCCTCATCTGAGCTATTGGAAGCAGCACCCTCTTCCCCCAATGGATGCGAATCTGGGTCAACATCTGGGTCATCCATCACCTCCTCTTCTATGTCATGTGCACCTTCCTCTGTGTCACCGTGTATGGTGGTATAGTGTGCGGGAAGGGGCACCTGAGTCTCATCAGGGTCAGAATCTGGCTCTGTACACTGCGAGGACAATGTAGTGCTCTGAGTGAATGTAGCAGCAGAATCATCCATCAGCGGCTGTGCATCAGTGCACTCCATGTCAGATTCATCTTGGCCTGGGTAATTCACCATTTCACTTGATAATCCAGGCATGGTATGTGAAAACAGCTCCATGGAGTAATCAGTAGTATGGCCTGCGTCATCCTTCAATCTTGGTTGGGGTGAAGGACACAAGGAAAGGTGTGGTTCATGAACATGAGCCTCCAATGACGACTCAGTGCTTTTACTTTTTACAACTGAAGAAGAGGAGGCGATAGAGCTGGAGGCTGAGTCAGCAATGTAAGACAAAACTTTTTCCTGATGCTCTGGCTTTAAAAGCGGTTTGCCAACTCATAGAAAACTAAGCGTTCGAGGCCTTATGTAGCCAGACGATGACGCAGGGTCAGCACCTCCTGCATTCGGTCCTATTTTGCTCTTGCCACTACCATCAGATCCACCACCAACACCATCATTACCAGCTGCCAACCCCCGCCCAATTCCACGGCCTCTTCCACCAGCCTTCCTCATTTTTGGTAGAAATGTAGACAAAATCCAACAAACTATATAGTAATGTAAAACAAGGCACAAGGTGTCTATAGGACAGGGGAGATTTTGAATTTCTGCAGACACTTGTGGACACTGGACACTTTTGGATTGTGTGAGGCCCACTGATATCTGAGCGCTATGTGACAGGCTCGATGGCACAGCTGTGACCAAAGTGACTAGAGGATAAGGGAGATTTTGAATCTCTGCACACACTTTTGGACACTGGACACTTTTGGATTGTGTGAGGCCCAATGAATATCTGAGCGCTATGTGACAGGCTCAATGGCACAGCTGTGACCAAAGTGACTAGAGGATAAGGGAGATTTTGAATCTCTGCACACACTTTTGGACACTGGACACTTTTGGATTGTGTGAGGCCCACTGATATCTGAGCGCTATGTGACAGGCTCGATGGCACAGCTGTGACCAAAGTGACTAGAGGATAAGGGAGATTTTGAATCTCTGCACACACTTTTGGACACTGGACACTTTTGGATTGTGTGAGGCCCAATGAATATCTGAGCGCTATGTGACAGGCTCGATGGCACAGCTGTGACCAAAGTGACTAGAGGATAAGGGAGATTTTGAATCTCTGCACACACTTTTGGACACTGGACACTTTTGGATTGTGTGAGGCCCACTGATATCTGAGCGCTATGTGACAGGCTCGATGGCACAGCTGTGACCAAAGTGACTAGAGGATAAGGGAGATTTTGAATCTCTGCACACACTTTTGGACACTGGACACTTTTGGATTGTGTGAGGCCCAATGAATATGTGAGCGCTATGTGACAGGCTCGATGGCACAGCTGTGACCAAAGTGACTAGAGGATAAGGGAGATTTTGAATCTCTGCACACACTTTTGGACACTGGACACTTTTGGATTGTGTGAGGCCCACTGATATCTGACTGCTATGTCACAGGCTCGATGGCACAGCTGTGACAAAAGGGACTAGAGGATAAGGGAGATTGGATTTCTTTTAAAAAAGCAGTTTGCAGAGCAGTGGGTAAACAGCAATGCCAGCCTGTCAGGAAGCCTTAAAAGGCAGCCCAACAACCAACACCACTGATACACCACAATATAGCCTCCCCTTGCACTGCACACACAGTGACTGGTGTGTTGTGCATGCCAAATTGCTAGCAGCAGAAGCAGTTTTATTTTCTTCTCAGGACAAAAAAAAAAAATTGGGATTGCTTTTAAAAAAGCAGTTTGCGGAGCAGTGGGTAAACAGCAATGCAGGAATGTCAGGAAGCCTTAGAAGGCAGCCCAACAACCAACACCACTGATACACCACTATATAGCCTCCCCTTGCACTGCACACACAGTGACTGGTGTGTTGTGCAGGCCAAATCGCTAGCAGCAGAAGCAGTTTTTTTGTCTTCTTCCCTGCCTAACGCTCTCCCTACAGAATCAGCAGCAACCTCTCCCTATACTGAGATCGGCAGAAGTAAGATGGCGGTCGGCGTGCACGCCCTTTTATACCCCCTGTGACGCCCACCAAAGCAAGCCAATCACTTGCATGCCCTTCTGAAAGATGGTGGTGACCCCTGCCTATGTCATCACGTTGCCCACAGTGTCCGTGGATCCTGATTGGCTGAAAAAGAGCGCAAAACAAACTTTTGAAACGCGACTTTGGCGCGTAAGTCGCCGACCTCGTGGCCGACCTCATCCTAGGGTCGGGTTTCGTTTCATGAAACCCGACTTTGCCAAAAGTCGGCGACTTTTGAAATTTTTCGACCCGTTTCGCTCAACTCTACTGTTTACTAATCTCATTAATATAGTTTATATTTTGATAAATCGGACATTTCTGAATGCAGAGATACCAAATATGTGGATTTTCTTTATAGTTTTATTTTCAATGGGACAAAAGGGGGATGATTTTAATTTTTATGTTTTTTAACTTTTTTCATATTTTTAAAACTTTTTTTTCCCACTTTTTAGTGTATTTGATAGTCCCCTTAAGAGACTTCAAGCTGCGATCAGACTATCGCTTGTACTATATATATCAATGCTACAGTACTGCTATGTGGATGTCACTCACAGGAAGAAAGTAATGACGGGCACAAGGGTCTTCTGCAGACCTCCAGCTGTCATGATAACCCATGGGAGCCCCACGATCAGGTGATGGGGCACAGATGGTTGGCTGGAATGACATGCTTCCATCCTGAGTGTGTTAAATCTAGCTGTTAGAGACTGACAGCAGGATTTGATTTGTGAAGGGTTAAAGAAGACCTGTAACCAGGGTTTTGTACTCTAGACATTGCTGTAATAATGCTTCTGAGCTGATTGAAATTATTCCTTTTTTTAAGAAATCTGTTTTTTGGTGTTTCTGTATTAATTTGTGGAAGATTTATTCTAATGAGGTGCAAATGCAGCAAGGTTGGACACTACCCTTGGTCATCTCCTGACTGTCTGAGTATCATCCACACCTGCCTCCATTCTATGACTGACAGATTTCTGTTTTTCGTGACCTGCCTCCTCTGATCAAAATCTCATGCAGGCATCGTCTTTGTTGGGACTTAGGCATGCGCAGAGTGTTTTTTCAACACAATGATGTCAGTTGTAAGTTACTGCATATACCCGTCATGTTAGTGGATTATCATGGCAGTAGTAGTCCTAAGAATGGCCCTCAGGTCTGCCAGAAGTATTTGCCTATTGACAATGCCAGAGTTATGCCATAACACAGTAGATTACCTGTCAGTATAACAGTGACAGGCCATTAGTCTCATACCAGAACAAAACGTAAAAGTGAAATAGAAAAAAGAAAAACCTTTGTTTTCATGTTAAATTATTACCATAAAATCTGGTACAAATGCAATATCCAAAACCTTTTAGATTAACCCCTTAGCGACCGCCGATACGCCTTTTAACGGCGGTATTTATCTGTATTAAAATCACAGCGCCGCTAATTCTGGGGTCTCTGGGGTAGCCGAGACCCCAGAGAACATGAATCGGTCGGTTTTTACCGACCCTACTTTTGTGATCGCTGTTATTAACCCTATAACGGCGACCGCAAAAAAAACAAAAGCCGCGATTTTACATTTAATTTCTCTTTCCTCTGATGTGATCGCACATCAGAGGAGAGAGAAAGAGGGTCCCCGATCCCCCCGGTACCTCTCCATGGTCCTCTGTCCCCTCCCGGTGGTCCTGCGTCCCGCCCACATCCTCCAGTGGGTGCCGCCATCTTGGATCTGGGGAAAATGGCGGGCGCATGCGCAGTGCGCCCGCCGGGAATCTGCCGGCTCCAGCTGGCAGATTCCATTAATTCATTTTGATCACGACGATAAACTATCATCGTGATCAAAATAAACAAAATAGTACATAACCCCCCCCCCCGTTTATCATCCCCTTAGTTAGGCCAACATAACGAGAAAAAAAATATATTTTTTTCTTCAGTTTTCAATTAGGGTTAGAGTTAGGGCTAGGGCTAGGGTTAGGGTTGGGCTAGGGTTAGTGCTAGGGTTAGAATTAGGGTTAGGGCAGACTAGGATTAGGGTTAGAATTAGGATTAGGGATTAGGGTTGGGATTAAGGTTAGGGTTGGGATTAGGGTTAGGGGTGTGTTGGGGTTAGGGTTGGAGCAAGAATTGAGGGGTTTCCACTATTTACCAACTTTGGGGGTCTAAAAATTGGGTCTAAAAAATCACTTTTGTGGAAATAAAAAAGACTTTTTATTTTCACGGCTCTGCGTTTATAAACTTCTGTGAAGTGTTTGGGGGTTCAAAGTGCTCACCACACATCTAGATAAGTTCCTTAAGGGGTCTAATTTCCAAAATGGGGTCACTTGTGGGGGGTTTCCACTGTTTAGGCCCATCAGGGGCTCTGCAAACGCAACATGATGCCCGCAGACCATTCCATCAAATCTGCATTCCAAAATGGCACTCCTTCCCTTCCGAGCTCTCCCATGCACCCAAACAGTGGTTCCCCCCCACATATGGGTTATCGGCGTACTCAGAACAAATCACACAACAACTGTGGGGGTATGATTTCTCCTGTTACCCTTGTAAAAATAAAAAATTGGGGGCGAAAAGATAATTTTTGTGGAAAAAAATGGATTTCTTATTTTCACGGCTCTAAGTTATAAACTTCTGTGAAGCACTTGAAGGTTCAAAGTGCTCATAAATACATCTAGATAAGTTCCTTGGGGGGTCTAGTTTCCAAAATGGGGTCACTTGTTGGAGGTTTCCACTGTTTAGGCACATTAAGGGCTCTCCGAACGCAGTATGGCGTCCGATCTCAATTCCAGCCAATTCTGCGTTGAAAAAGTCAAACGGCACTTCATTCCTTGCGAGCTCTGCCGTGTGCTGAAAAAGTGGTTTACCCCCACATATGGGGTATCAGCGTATTCAGGAGAAATTGTACAACAAATTTTGTGGTTGATTTTCTCTTTTAACACTTGTGAAAATAAAAAAAATGGTTCTGAAGTAAATTTTTTGCAAAAAAAAGTTAAATGTTAATTTTTTCCTTCCACATTGCATTAGCTCCTGTGAAGCACTTAAAGGGTTAATAAACTTCTTGAATGTGGTTTTGAGTATTTTCTGTCATGTACACCCCTCAAAATGACTTTAAATATGATGTGGTCCCTAAAAAAATGGTTTTGTAAATTTTGTTGTAAAAATGAGAAATCGCTTGTCAACTTTTAACCCTTATAACTTCCTAACAAAAAAATTTTACTTCCAAAATTGTGGTGATGTAAAGTAGACTTGTGGGAAATGTTATTTATTAAGAAATTTTTGTGACTCATGTCTCTGATTTAAGGGCATAAAAATTTAAAGTTTTAAAATTGCAAAATTTTCTAAATTTTTGCCATATTTCCATTTTTTTCATAAATAAACACAAGACTTATCGAAGAAATTTTACCACTAGCATGAAGTACAATATGTCACGAAAAAACAATCTCAGAATCAGCGGGATCCATTAAAGCGTTCCAGAGTTATAACCTCATAAAGGGATAGTGGTCAGAATTGTAAAAATTGACCTGGTCATTAAGCTGCAAACTGGCTCTGTCGCTAAGGGGTTAAAGATATATCATCACTAGTGTTGAGCGATACCGTTCGATACCCAAAAATATCATATCGGATGGTATCGCCCGATACGAAAAAAATATCGGGTATCGCCGATTCCGATACCGGAAGTCCCATTCAAGTCAATGGGACTTCCGGTATCGGAATTAAAAAAAGGCCTTTATTTCCTTGTTGGCTAATTCTACATAATTGAAAACAAATAAGAATCATGTAGAATGTATTGTGGGAGGTGGAGGAGACATTAAAAGCATAGTGGTTTATTCAAATCACATGGCATAGCATTAATTCCAATTTTTTTTTTCAAGACGTTCGGAGTTAAAAAGATATTGACTATGTTAACTTTTTTATATTTAGTCAGATATGTATGTTTCACAACTTCCATGCTCTTCACCTTCTTTTGTACTTCTCCCACACTTTCTCCTTCATGATCCGCAGCAGTAGCATTTTTTTCATCAACTTTTTCTTCACCTTATTCATCTTCTTCTTCTTCACCTTCTTCCCATTAATTTTTTTTTTCCATTCTTCATATTCTTCTTATTCAGCTATTATTAATTTTCATATGCTATTTCTTCATCTTCTTCCTATTCTTCTTTTTCTTCATTTTCTTATGGCGACAGGCATTCCTGTAGTACTTATCTATAAAAGTTATAAGATTACACCTTACGTTCTGCCTGTCACAAAAGATTTACAACAGGATTTGTCCGCGTTCAGTTTGGCCTGCAGCAGCAGGCATTTTCCAGGGGCACCACGAGGAGGAACGGACTCACCCCCATTTACTGCTTAGTCTTCTTCTGCTTATAATTTTGATTTCTTCTATGCTGATTTTTTGTCTTATGCTTAATGTTCTTCTGCTTTATGTTCTTCTGCTTTTGCTTCTTCTGCATCTTGTTCTTCTGTCTTTTGTTCTGTATCTTGGTGGTTGTCTTCATGCGAGAACCAGCTGACAGTACTGGAACCCGTAGTGGCAGCAGAAGGAACAATAGCCAATGGCACTACTGAGGAACAGCTGACGGTGCTGGACCCCGGTTACTATGCAGGAGGTACCTGTGCTAGAAACCACTACCCAGGACCAGCTGACGGTGCTGGACCTCGGATACCGAGATGGAGGCACCTAGGCCAAAGTCTGTGGCGAGAACCAGCAGACAGTGCTGGCACCCGGATGGGTAGCAGAAGGAACAAGAGCCAATGGCACTACCGAGGACCAACTGACGGTGCTGGACAACGGTTACTAAGCAGAAGGTACCTGTGCTAAAAAGCACTACCAAGGACCAGCTGACGGTGCTGGACCTCGGATACCGAGATGGAGGCACCTAGGCCAAAGGCTGTGGCGAGAACCAGCAGACAGTGCTGGCACCCGGATGGGTAGCAGAAGGAACAAGAGCCAATGGCACTACCGAGGACCAACTGACGGTGCTGGACCACGGTTACTAAGCAGAAGGTACCTGTGCTAAAAAGCACTACCAAGGACCAGCTGACGGTGCTGGACCTCGGATACCGAGATGGAGGCACCTAGGCCAAAGGCTGTGGCGAGAACCAGCAGACAGTGCTGGCACCCGGATGGGTAGCAGAAGGAACAAGAGCCAATGGCACTACCGAGGACCAACTGACGGTGCTGGACCACGGTTACTAAGCAGAAGGTACCTGTGCTAAAAAGCACTACCAAGGTCCAGCTGACGGTGCTGGACCTCGGATACCGAGATGGAGGCACCTAGGCCAAAGGCTCTGGCGAGAACCAGCAGACAGTGCTGGAACCCGGGTGGGTAGCAGAAGGTACCCATTGAAAGCAAAGTAGCCAGGCCGCAAGCCGGCTGCAGTTACCGAAACCCACAGTCCTACAGGGGGTCCATGTCCCATTGGCACTACGGATCCAGCCTTCAGTGCCAGTTCCCACAGCCCACATAGGAGTCACCTAAACTGCAGGCACCGTAGAGTCGGCTAACCCGGCTGCAAGACGACAGGACAACGGATTGTTGGCATAGTGACCTTGACACTACCCGGAAACAGCAGGCGTGCTGGAACCAGGCTGGGCAACAGGGAGTCCCCGTGCCAAAGACACTGCCGAGAACCAGCTGACGGTGCTGGAACCCAGATGGGTATCAAAAGCTACAAGAGCCAATGGCACTACCGAGGAACAGCTGACGGTGCTGGACCACGGTTACTAGGCAGGAGGTACCTGTGCTAGAAAGCACTACCAAGGACCAGCTGACGGTGCTGGAACTCGGATACCGAGATGGAGGCGCCTAGGCCAAAGGCTCTGGCGAGAACCAGCAGACAGTGGTGGAACCCGGGTGGGTAGCAGAAGGTACCCATTGAAAGCAAAGTAGCCAGGCCGCAAGCCGGCCACAGTTACCGAAACCCACAGTCCTACAGGGGGTCCATGTCCCATTGGCACTACGGATCCAGCCTTCAGTGCCAGTTCCCGCAGCCCACATAGGAGTCACCTAAACTGCAGGCACTGTAGAGTCGGCTAACCCGGCCGCAAGACGACAGGACAACGGATTGGTGGCATAGTGACCTTGACACTACCCGGAAACAGCAGGCATGCTGGAACCAGGCTGGGCAACAGGGAGTCCCTGTGCCAAAGACACTGCCGAGCACCAACTGGCGTTGTTGGAGCCCAGGGACAATCATGGTGTAGGCCGAGGCCTACTTGGTGGTAGTTTTAGATTGTTTGTAGGCTACAACAGACTGTCAACGTGCTCCAATTAGGCATCTGTCTCCACTCTGTTTCCAGGATTTCACATGACTACCAACACCGCCAGTTTATGCGTACAGTAGCCGTCTGCCCAATCCACACGTGTTCCTGTGTTACTGGTGTTCTGTAATGTCAGCAGATCCCCTGATGTTTGTCTGCCAATGTCTTCTGCTCTGTCCACATTCCCACCACTTGCAGTGGGAAGGTGGACAGCGCAGGAGACAGTAGCGGACACACATTGGGGGATCTGCTGACGTAACAGAACCCCAGTAACACAGGAACACGTGTGGAATGCGTGGACGGCAACTGTGAGCAGGAACTGGCGGTGTTGGAGGTCAGGGGAAATACTAGAGACAGAGTGGAGACAGAGGCCAAATCAGAGAATGTTTAAATCTGAAGAAGTTACAAATTGGAGGCAGCAGCAGTTTGCCCTCCACACAGCAGGGGAGCAGCTGACGTTACTGAACCCCACTTTCACATGAACGAGTGTGTTTTTCTGTATGGACGGCACTTCCGAGCAACAACTGACGATGTTCGAGCCCAGGGATAGTCATTTTGTAGGCTGAGGCCTACTTGGAGGCAGTTTAAGATAAGACGTTGTTTGAATTTGGAGGCAGTAGCAGTTTGCCCTCCACACAGCAGGGGATCAGCTGACGTTACTGAACCCCACTTTCACATGAACGAGTGTGTTTTTCTGTGTGGACAGCACTTCCGAGCACCAACTAGCGCTGTTGGAGCCCAGGGACAATCATGGTGCAGGCCGAGGCCTACTAGGAGCCAGGTGTAAAGCTGAGGTATTTTGACTTTGGAGGGAGCAGGACACTTTGCCCTCCACACAGCAGGGGATCAGCTGACGTTACCGAACCCCACTTTCACCTGAACGAGTGTGTTTTTCTGTGTGGACAGCACTTCCGAGCACCAACTAGCGTTGTTGGAGCCCAGGGAGAACCAGGGTGCAGGCCGAGGCCTACTTGGTGGCAGTTTTAGATTGTTTGTAGGCTACAACAGACTGTCAACGTGCTCCAATTAGGCATCTGTCTCCACTCTGTTTCCAGGATTTCACGTGACTACCAACACCGCCAGTTTATGCGTACAGTAGCCGTCTGCCCAATCCACACGTGTTCCTGTGTTACTGGTGTTCTGTAATGTCAGCAGATCCCCTGATGTTTGTCTGCCAATGTCTCCTGCTCTGTCCACATTCCCACCACTTGCAGTGGGAAGGTGGACAGCGCAGGAGACAGTGGCGGACACACATTGGGGGATCTGCTGACGTAACAGAACCCCAGTAACACAGGAACACGTGTGGAATGCGTGGACGGCAACTGTGAGCAGGAACTGGCGGTGTTGGAGGTCAGGGGAAATACTAGAGACAGAGTGGAGACAGAGGCCAAATCAGAGAATGTTTAAATCTGAAGTAGTTACAATTTGGAGGAAGCAGCAGTTTGCCCTCCACACAGCAGGTGAGCAGCTGACGTTACTGAACCCCACTTTCACATGAACGAGTGTGTTTTTCTGTGTGGACAGCACTTCCGAGCACCAACTAGCGTTGTTGGAGCCCAGGGAGAACCAAGGTGCAGGCCGAGGCCTACTAGGAGCCAGGTGTAAAGCTGAGGTATTTTGACTTTGGAGGGAGCAGGACACTTTGCCCTCCACACAGCAGGGGATCAGCTGACGTTACTGACCCCCACGTTCACATGACCGAGTGTGTTTTTCTGTGTGGACAGCACTTCTGAGCACCAACTAGCGTTGTTGGAGTCCAGGGAGAACCAGGGTGCAGGCCGAGGCCTACTTGGTGGCAGTTTTACAGTGTTTGTAGGCTACAACAGACTGTCAACGTGCTCCAATTAGGCATCTGTCTCCACTCTGTTTCCAGGATTTCACGTGACTACCAACACCGCCAGTTTATGCGTACAGTAGCCGTCTGCCCAATCCACACGTGTTGCTGTGTTACTGGGATTCTGTAATGTCAGCAGATCCCCTGATGTGTGTCTGCCACTGTCTTCTGCTTTGTCCACATTCCCACCACTTGCAGTGGGAAGGTGGACAGCGCAGGAGACAGTGGCGGACACACATTGGGGGATCTGCTGACGTAACAGAACCCCAGTAACACAGGAACACGTGTGGAATGCGTGGACGGCAACTGTGAGCAGGAACTGGCGGTGTTGGAGGTCAGGGGAAATACTAGAGACAGAGTGGAGACAGAGGCCAAATCAGAGAATGTTTAAATCTGAAGTAGTTACAATTTGGAGGCAGCAGCAGTTTGCCCTCCACACAGCAGGGGAGCAGCTGACGTTACTGAACCCCACTTTCACATGAACGAGTGTGTTTTTCTGTGTGGACAGCACTTCCGAGCACCAACTAGCGTTGTTGGAGCCCACGGAGAACCAGGGTGCAGGCCGAGGCCTACAAGGAGCCAGGTGTAAAGCTGAGGTATTTTGACTTTGGAGGGAGCAGGACACTTTGCCCTCCACACAGCAGGGGATCAGCTGACGTTACTGACCCCCACTTTCACATGAACGAGTGTGTTTTTCTGTGTGGACAGCACTTCCGAGCACCAACTAGCGTTGTTGGAACCCAGGGACAATCATGGTGCAGGCCGAGGCCTACTAGGAGCCAAGTGTAAAGCTGAGGTATTTTGACTTTGAAGTGAGCAGGACACTTTGCCCTCCACACAGCAGGGGATCAGCTGACGTTACTGACCCCCACGTTCACATGACCGAGTGTGTTTTTCTGTGTGGACAGCACTTCCGAGCACCAACTGGCGTTGTTGGAGCCCAGGGACAATCATGGTGCAGACCGAGGCCTACTAGGAGCCAGGTGTAAAGCTGAGGTTGTTTGACTGTGGAAGGAGCAGGACACTGTGCCATACACACAGCAGGGGATCAGCTGACGTTACCGAACCCCACTTACACATGAGCGAGTGTTTTGTCTGTGCGGACAGCACTTCTGAGCACCAACTGGCGTTGTCGGAGCCCAGGGAAAATGAGGTAGTAGGCCGAGGCCTACTTGGAGCCAGGTGTAAATCTGAGGTTGTTTGACTGTGGAGGGAGCAGGACACTTTGCCATACACACAGCAGGGGATCAGCTGACGTTACCGAACCCCACTTACACATGAGCGAGTGTTTTGTCTGTGCGGACAGCACTTCTGAGCACCAACTGGCGGTGTCGGAGCCCAGGGAAAATCAGGTAGTAGGCAGAGGCCTACTTGGTGGCAGTTTGCGATTGTTTCTAGACTACTACTAACTGTCAACGTACTCCAATTAGGCCTCTGTCTTCACTCTGTTTCGAGTATTTCCGCTGGCTTCCAACCACGCCAGTTGCTGCTCTGAAATGCCGTCTGCACAACCCACACTTGTTCCTGTGTTACTGGGGTTCTGTAACAGCAGCTTCTCCCTAGAGGTGAGTCAGGCAATGTCTCCTGCTCTGTCCACATTTCCACTACAAGTAGTGGGAATGTAGACAAAGCAGGAGACATTGCCGTGCTCAACTCTGGAGATGAGCAGATGTTACAGGACCCAGGTACCACAGGATCAAGTGTGGATTGTGCAGACGGCACTTGAGAGCAGAAACAGGCGGTGTTGTAGGCCGGAGGAAATACTCAAAACAGAGTGGAGACAGAGGGCAAATCAGAGAACATATTAAATCAGAGGTAGTCAGAAGTTGTAGGCAGCAGGAGAGTTTGCCGTACACACAGCAGGGGATCAGCTGACATTACCGAACCCCACTTACACATGAGCGAGTGTTTTGTCTGTGCGGACAGCACTTCCGAGCACCAACTGGCGTTGTCGGAGCCCAGGGAAAATGAGGTAGTAGGCCGAGGCCTACTTGGAGCCAGGTGTAAATCTGAGGTTGTTTGACTGTGGAGGGAGCAGGACACTTTGCCATACACACAGCAGGGGATCAGCTGACGTTACCGAACCCCACTTACACATGAGCGAGTGTTTTGTCTGTGCGGACAGCACTTCTGAGCACCAACTGGCGGTGTCGGAGCCCAGGGAAAATCAGGTAGTAGGCAGAGGCCTACTTGGTGGCAGTTTGCGATTGTTTCTAGACTACTACTAACTGTCAACGTACTCCAATTAGGCCTCTGTCTTCACTCTGTTTCGAGTATTTCCGCTGGCTTCCAACCACGCCAGTTGCTGCTCTGAAATGCCGTCTGCACAACCCACACTTGTTCCTGTGTTACTGGGGTTCTGTAACAGCAGCTTCTCCCTAGAGGTGAGTCAGGCAATGTCTCCTGCTCTGTCCACATTTCCACTACAAGTAGTGGGAATGTAGACAAAGCAGGAGACATTGCCGTGCTCAACTCTGGAGATGAGCAGATGTTACAGGACCCAGGTACCACAGGATCAAGTGTGGATTGTGCAGACGGCACTTGAGAGCAGAAACAGGCGGTGTTGTAGGCCGGAGGAAATACTCAAAACAGAGTGGAGACAGAGGGCAAATCAGAGAACATATTAAATCAGAGGTAGTCAGAAGTTGTAGGCAGCAGGAGAGTTTGCCGTACACACAGCAGGGGATCAGCTGACGTTACCGAACCCCACTTACACATGAGCGAGTGTTTTGTCTGTGCGGACAGCACTTCTGAGCAACAACGGGCGTTGCTGTAGCCCAGGAAATAAAGTTCAGGTCATAGAAACATGAACACAACAGGAGACCTGGATCCTGTTGCCAGCCAATTATTTATTCTGGAAGAGGACTGGCAAATTCAGGTGAGATCCAGGCCTTGTTCATTTTCACAAAAGTAAGCCGGTCAACATTATCGGCGGATAGTCGCGTGCGACGGTCTGTTACCACACCACCTGCAGCACTAAAGACACGTTCCGATAATACACTGGCAGCAGGGCAAGCCAGCACCTCCAATGCATACTGGCTAAGCTCTGGCCATGTATCCAGCTTAGAGACCCAATACTTGAACGGGGAAGAGCCGTCTGGGAGAACACTAACAGGGCACGACAAGTAGTCTGTCACCATCTGACGGAAACGTTGCCTCCTGCTGACTGGAGCCGTCTGTGATGGTGTAGCCGTTTGTGGCGGTCCCACAAAACTTTTCCACATTTGGGCCATACTGGCCTTGCCTTGTCCTGCGGCACTGCCTCTGCTACCTCTTTGTGCAGAGCTTCCTCCACTGCATCTACCCACATGGCTGCTTTGAAAAGCACTACCAGCAACACTTGTGGGGGGAATGGAGAACATGATGGCCTGCACAAGTGTTTCTTGGTACTCCCGCATTTTTCGCTCCCGGTTCAACTGTGGTATGAGGCTTTGTAAGTTGTCCCGGTAGTGAGGATCTAGGAGGGTGTACACCCAATAATCAGCCGTGTGGAGAATGTTGGCGATGCGGCGGTCATTTAACAAGCACTGCAGCATGAAATCAACCATGTGCTGCAGACTGCCAACTGGACCGTAAACGCTGTCCCCAGCTTGAGGCAGCATCTCTGCCTGCTCAGCATCACCCCACCCTCGCTGTACACACTGACTACTAGAGCCTTGTGTACCTCCCTCCTCTGGAGAGATGTGTTCCTCCTCCTCCATTGACTCCTCGTCATCCTCCTCACTAAGTGTCCCCTGCCTGGGCCTTTGTGTGGAAGCACGTTGCGCAGACTTGCCAGAAACAGATGGCATTTCTGACTGCTCATCCTCGACCTCTTCAAAAACCTCCTCACTTAGTGCTTGTAAGGTTTTTTGAAGCAGACAGCTGAGGGGGACAGTCATGCTGATTAGTGCATCATCTGCACTGGCCATCCGCGTGGAGTCATCGAAGGCACGCAAAACTTGGCAGATGTCCCTCATAGTGGCCCACTCAGTGGTGGTGAAGTGTGTCCGGCGCACAGTGCGACTTGTTTGCGCCTGATGCAGCTGGTACTCCATTACTGCTGCCTGCTGCTCACACAACCGCTCCTACATATGTAACGTTGAATTCCACCTGGTGGGGAGGTCACATATGATGCGATGTTCTGGCAGGTGGAATTGGCGTTGCAGAGATACAATGCGCGATCTTGCCATGCTGGAACGCCGCAAGTGAGCACACTCTAGGCGAACCTTGTGCAGCAGTGCATCAAGATCCGGATAGTCCCTCAGAAAGCTCTGCACGACCAAATTGAGCACGTGTGCCAGACATGGTATGTGAGTGAGGTTGCCTAGGCCCAGAGCTGCCACTAGATTTCGGCCATTGTCACTCACTACCAAACCTGGCTGGAGATTCGCTGGCACAAACCACACATCGCTCTCCTGCTTGATGGCATTCCAGAGCTCCTGTGCTGTGTGGCTCCGATTCCCCAAAGAAATTAATTTAAGGACGGCCTATTGACGTTTGGCCACTCCTGTGCTCATATCTGGCCTAACAGGCTCACACAGTGCTGATTCCGAGGAACTAGAGTAGGAGGAGGACTCAATATGTACAGACTGCATTCCTGCAATCCTTGGAGTTGGCAGAATACGTACAGAGCCACTCTCCAGATCTGTACCCGGCTCCACAACATAGACCCAATGGGCAGTGAGGGAAAGGTATCGTCCCTGTCCATGGCTACTGGTCCACGCATCGGTGGTCAGGTGGACCTTGCTACTGATGGCATTTAGTAGCGCATTTTTAATTTTTCCCTCCACATGCTTTTGCAGGGCAGGGACAGCTTGCCTGCTGAAATAAAAGCGGCTGGGCACATTGTATTGTGGAACTGCCAATGACATAAAGTTCCAGAATGTGTCAGTCTCCACCAGCCTGAATGACAGCATCTCAAGGGCCAGTAGTTTGGCAATGCCGGCATTCAGAGCCAGTGCTCGGGGATGGTTTGCCGAGTATGGCCGCTTTTTCTCCCATGCCTGTGCTACCGATTGCTGGTGAGTGGCCTGGGAGTGTGCTGATGACTGCGAACGTGGTTCAGTGGGTGGAATTTCACTGGGTCTCTGGACAACAGTGGCAGTGGTTCTTCCATGGCGTTCCAGTGAGGAAGCCGAACCAGCTGTGTGTGAGCTGGAGGAAGAGGCCCCAACACGAGCTGAAGAGGTGGTAGGTGCTGCTGAAGGTTGGCCTACATCTTCAGTGTGTCTGTGTAACTCCACCTCGTGCTTGGTACGCACATGTTTCCACATATTTGTGGTATTGAGGTTGGTCACATTTTTCCCTCGTTTCACTTTCTGATGACACAGCTTGCATTTGACAAAGCAAATGTCATCTGCAACTGTGTCAAAAAAAGACCACGCACTGCAAGTCCTGGGAGCGCCCGTTTTGTGTTTTGGAAGAGGATTGCTCCTCACGGGTGCCAAAGTGGAGGCTACAGGCAACCAAGTCTGTCCCCGCCCTCTCCCTCCTCTTTTGGCCGTTCGGGGAATCTCTTCCTCAGAGCTGCTACCACCACCTTCCTGTGGCTGACGCCATGATGGGTCAAGGACCTCATCATCTCCACTCCCCTCTTCAAGCACCGGCTGGTCCTGGGTTGTCTCGCCAGCACCGTACGCACCAGAAATTGGCAACTGAGTCTCATCATCATCTGATGCATACTGAGGTGTGCTGACCATAGGCACTGGCCCACCCGCCTCTTCAGATTCAGAGGGACAAAGCAGTTGCGCATCACTGCATACTCCCTCTTCTTCACGCTCTAGAATGCTGCTTGGCTGGCCACCTCTTTCCAAGCCAACAGATTCTGAGAACAGAAGTAAAGATTGAGATGGCTCCTGTCCAGGGCTCTCAGACTGCCTGGGCAATTTGGCAGGTGGTGAAGAGACAGATGGTTGCTCTTCAGTGCTCTGGCCTTGGGAGGATGCGGAAGTCATTGAAGTGGATGCGTTAGCTGCCATCCATCCGACAACGGCTTCAATTTGTTCGTCACGCAGCAGTGGGGTACGGCGAGGTCCTATAAAGCTGCGCATGAAGGACTGTTGCCTGGTAAAAGTGGGGGATGCCGGGTCACTGGTGGCCGCAGCAGATACCGAATCCCCACGTCCTCTCCCTGCTGAATCCCCCCGTCCTCTCCCTGCTGAAACTCCACGGCCACGACCACGTGCCTTACTCCCTGCCTTCTTCATCTTGGTAGACTGATAAAGATAGGCAGAAAAGTAAAAAAGGGGTGGCTTAGTGTTCTTATTCCTGAACACCTGCTAACCAGTATAAGAAACACTAATTTGGCTAAGAGTGTGTGTACTACACTTTAATATGATCTAATGTGGCCTAGACAACTGTAAAGTGGAGTGTTTGGTGAACTTTATTTCCTTTTTTTTTTTGGGTGGGGGGAAAGGAAAGGATGTGACCAAAGTTTGAAAGCTATAGTATCACAAACTTTTTGGAGCGATTACAATGCAGGAAGCTAACCTACAATGCAATTGATGAGGCTCCAAAAAATAGGGTGATACTAGCCTGGCTGGCCCTGAAGGGCACAAGCCAGCAAAAAGGCTCCTCTATCTAATCCTAAATAGTGTTTGCAACCAACCAATGACAATGGATGCGGTTGGAAGCACACTAATATAGGAGCAAAAATCTGGCTAAATTTGCTGCAAAAAAAGGACTATGTATGAGGCAGTGATGCACGCTGAGCGGACTACAGCTAGCGATGGCTGTAGAACACACTGCAACGTGAGCTGCACTCACACACAGAGAGACCTATCAGACAGCCAAAAACAGTGCAGAGAAATGGGCTATAGCACTGAAAGGCTGCTGAAAGGCTCCGCTGTCCACTCCTTTAGTGTTTGCAACCAACGTATATGGATACGTATGGAAGCACACTATACAGGAGAAAAAAAAAGCAGCAATAAAAGAAAAATGTGTATGAGGCAGAGACACACGCTGGCCGGCCTACAAGCAGACGTGCCTGCAGGACACACTACACAGCGTGGGTCTGCACTCACACAGCCCTTGCAGACAGCTGTGAAAACAGCGCTGCTAGGGAAAAGCAAGCTACAGTGGTGGTTTATGTAGCCTGGATAAAGCACAATATTGTTTTTAGAATCGCTATTTCTAACTGTCCCTCACAGTCTTCAACAGCAGCCTGTCCCTAACTGAATTCACAGCAGAGTGACCAGAAATGGCGGCTGCAGCGCTTTTTATAGTGCATCATGACATCATTTCAGCAGCCAATCACAGCCATGCCAGTAGTTAACATGCCTACATGCCTAACAGGATATGCCCACACTTCTGAGGATCCCCATTGGCTGAATCAAAACGAGCGGGCTCCTAGCATTATGGGAACTTCCGATTCCGGTATTCGATATGAAAAAAGTATCGGAACTAAGTATCGGAATTCCGATACAGCTAATATCGGCCGATACCCGATACTTGCGGTATCGGAATGCTCAACACTAATCATCACTCAAACCACACACCACACTGTGTTTAATAAAAATGTATGTTAAAAATAGGATATGCTTTTTTCTCCAATCATTCAAAACATATTTTTAAAATCGAGAAGGATTTTTTCCATTGAAATCATATTAATAAAAACTACAACTCACACAGTAAAAACAAGCCCCTATAGCTAGGAAAAATAAATAAAACAGTTATTGCTGTCAAGGTCTAGCAACACAAAAATGCCCTTTTACCCAAGAAATATGTTCTAAATGGTGAATAAGTAAAAAAAAAAATATATAAATATATATATATATATATATATATACATTTGGTACTGCTGACTGACAGAATAATGGTAATAAATTAATATTTAAATCTACAAGGTAAACAGCATGAGAAAAGAATTCTAACAATGGAATAACTGCAGAGGGTTTTTTTGCATTTCCTTCTGCAAAAATAATATGCAAATTGCCTCTTCAGTGAGGAAGAGGACTTGAACTCTATAGCTCCACCTGTTGGTAGTAGCGATCCTACAAGTCACAATCAACCCTTTAACGAGTCTTGTAATATGACTTAGGATAAAAGCCAAATCAGAATCTCAATTTGCAGACACCGTGTTTCGGGTTATTGGCCCTCGTCAGTGCAACATATGAGAAGGTGAGAGGCTCTGGACTGAGGTCTAAGGGGTAAGGTTTCTCCTTGTGGAGAGTGACATGCCAGCTCTGGCTTGTCAAGGTAAGGAGGGTTATTCGCCGTGCAATGCTTTTATCCTAAGTCATATTACAAGACTCGTTAAAGGGTTGATTGTGACTTGTAGGATCGCTACTACCAACAGGTGGTGCTATAGAGTTCAAGTCCTCTTCCTCTCTGAAGAGGCAATTTGCATATTATTTTCCCAGAGGAGCATTGCACAGATAGGTCCACCAGGGTCTTCTCCACTGTTATCTTAATTATATCAGGCCATTGAATTGCTGGTATCTCTCTTTGCCTTGTTCCTTCTATTCTTCCATCCATGATGTCCTTCTCCAGTGATCGCTTTCTTCATACGATGTGTCCACAGTAGGCAAGCCGCAGCTTGGTGACCCTTGCTTTGTTGCTTCGGGTGACATTTCTGGCTTGATTTGTTCCAAAATCAATTTCATTTGTTCTTCTTCCCATCCATGGTATTGATAACATCCTTCTCCAGCATCTAATCTATTACTAAATCTAACATTGCTACTATAAAATAAGTAATTTATTTTAAAAATATAACTGTTTTTAATGATTAGGCGAAATACTAGAACATGCAGAAATAACCTCTTGTAGCTGAAGCAGATCTTTTATCTGAAATTTCATTCTGCTGTTTCCATTATAGTAAAAGTTTCTAATCAGCCAGAAATGCAAAAGCAGCTACTCCAACAATAGAAATAAACTGTGGATTGTGCTTGTTTCCATGGAGACAAAGACAGAGTATTTTAAGTATCAGGAATTATTAAAGTATGTTGCAACAATATCTACCAACTTTCTTCTTTCACAGCGGAAAGTATAAGACACCATCCTCATAGTAAATCATGATGATAGGGTCATACTAGGAAGGTGCTTCTGGGCCATTGCCATGAAAACATCATGAACATGATGGGTAAATGGATACATCACACATCCACTATGCAACCAAAAATATTTGAACTCCTCTCCTGATGATTAGACTCTGGCATTTGTGACTTTAAGGCTAAGTTTACACTGCGTATTTTTGTTGCATTTTTTTCTGCAGCAAAACCTGATCTTTTGGAAGTAAAGAAACTGCAGAAAAAAAGTATGTTTCCTTGGTTTTTTGTCATTTTTTCTGCGTTTCTGCCACATTTTTTGTCCGCTTTTTTGGGGTAGAATTGGAGTGCTAGATTTGTCTTTCATGCATGCTGATAACATTTAGCGTTGAAAAAAATCCTATTCCATATAATCAGGTTTCAGCACAAAAAATGCAGAAAAACATGATACCTGTGTTTTTGGTGCGTTTTGTCAGTGTTTTTTCTCCACCGATTGAAGTCAATGGGTGAAAGACGCTGAAAATATGCTGAAAGCAGTGACATGTTCTATGTTAAAAAAAAAATAATAATAATAATAATCTTTATTTATATAGCGCCAACATATTCCGCAGTCCTTTACAGTTTAACAGTTTCAAAATACAAGTCATAAGTAACAACGCTAACAATACAATAATTAAAGCAAAATAAGACAACTCTGCTCGTGAGAGCTTACGATCTACAATGAGGTGGGGGAGATACAAAGTACAGGTGTGTATTTACAATGATGCATTTACAATGATGGTCCAGCCATCTTGAGGGAGTGAGGGATGGATGGAGATAGTGAATGGGCTACACACGCACACTTATACATAGAATGACTTTGATTAGTGAATGTGATAGGTCGCTCTGAACAAATGTGCTTTGAGGGAACGCCTGAAACTATGCAAATTGTGGATAGTCCTAATTTTTGGGGTTAGAGCATTCCAGAGGATTGGCGCAGCATGGGAGAAGTCTTGGAGTCGGGAGTGGGAGGTTCGGATTAGTGCAGAGGTTAGTTGAAAGTCGTTTGCAGAGCATAGTGGTTGGTTAGGCCGATAGACAGAAATGAGTGAGGAGATGTAGGGGGTGCTGCACTGTGGAGAGCTTTATGGGCACTGCCGTCAGCAATCGGACCGGAATGCGCAGCTGCATGTATTTGTATGCAGCTGAACACTCCGGTTCCAAGTGCAGGCGGCAGTGCCGGGTATTGACATGCGAGACTCATCAGAGTTTCTCACAAGTCTGACCCCGGCCTAAGGCCGGAGTCACACTGGCAAGGAATACGGGCGCGTGAGAGGCGCAAAAAACACGCATTACACATGGACAAATGATTTTCAATGGGGTCACTCGCACCAGGCGTATATTTCTCATCCGTATCCTACGCTCCGTGCCAATCGCAGCATGCTGCGATTGTCAGCGTACTACGCCCGTAGTACGCCAATGCAAGTCAATGGGTGCGCAAAAAATATGGATTACACACGGAACACACGTGTGACCTGCGAGCAATACGCAGGTCTTTTGGCTGGTGACAGGAAATGGGCCAATCCATCATCAGGAAGCCTAGACATGCAAATGAGCTCAAAAAGCGCTCCAGACATCCAGGAAGTACGCCTCCATGGAGTACAGCAGCAGCATGGCGTCCACATATATTAATGTTGAGATGCTCATTGTGCTGGTGCAGGAGCGTCCCGAAATATGTGACCCACGCGATGCAAATTATGCGAACCGGACAAGAAAGGAGGTGTCATGGAGGCGCATCTGTACCATGACTTTGGTGACAGACCACGTGATGAGCAGCATAAAATTCGTAAGTGCAACCATAAAAACATCATTCACCTTAGCGCGAGCTTAAAAATGATTCTACAATCAGCACCCCCCTTCCTGGGCATGTAATTTTATTAGCCTCATGAGGCCGTTACATTTGGATGTGACACGTGGCTTCACACAGCCATAATTAGAGGTTAGGCCACAAGCTCCTCATCCTCCTAGCCAATAAAATTAGTTTCAGTGTAGCTAATGAGACCCTGTGTATCGGCCCAATTACATATGCCACCATGGGTAGAAAGCACACCTCAGAAGGTCCCACGCCTAGACTACTGTTAGAAAATGTGACCTCTCAAATATGTGATTTTGACAATCTTTCCTGTCACATTGCAGTGGAAGATGTGATGAAACGCTGGCGAAGTATCCGGGACCAGTTCCGCCAGGACGCCAGCAGCGGTCCAGGAGTGGGGATGCTGGGCATGTGAAGAGAAAATATATCTACTATGACCGGCTGAACTTCCTCGCCCCAATTCTGGATCTGAGACCGTAAGTACATAGCTCACACCACATTACACAAATGCATTACACAAATACTTTACAGGGACAAAAATATTGATGTATTTTTGCCTCTGTTCTATTTCATAACAGAACTCAATCCAACCTTACGGATCGAGGAACGGCCTCAGAGGCAGAGCCCATTATAGATCCTGTAGGGGATGAGGTGGCTGGCCCATCTTCTCCCCCTACAAGAAGGATGGCTGAAGATGAGGCATCACAAGACCACACAATGGCTGCCCTACACACCACACCACCAGGACAGTCTGCTGCTGCCACCTCACCCATCCTGGAAGAGCCGGGCAACTTGAGCAGCAGCTCAACTGCCCAGATCAGGTCCTCCCCACAGGCTGCTGTAGCATCACGACGAACAAGAAGAAGGCGCCAGGTCACTCTTCAAGAGAGCAGGACCAATGTGGACACTGGGGTGCTAAATTATTTGTCCAGAGTAACAACAGATGATGGTGAGGAGGCCTATGCACGTAGCCTCACCCTTTATCTCCGTGCCCTTACCCGTGAGGTCAGGCTCCGTATTAGGGGATGTATTCAGATCCTGCTTGATGCAAGCACCCCCCCCAATACCCCATATGAGGTTTTTGAATTTCTGGAGAGGTGGCAGCTCTCACAACGAAATTTAATGCGCATGAGACCATCTACACAGATGCTTGCTCAAGCAGGGTCTGAACAGCCCCTAATACGTGGGCCAACACCTCAACCCCTTCCTCCCCCTACCCAACCGTCTATACCGCAGGACCAAATGTCTTCCTCAAGCCAACCCCACCAATATGGCCACTTGTACCCACCCAGTGTTGGAGGCTGGTCCCAACCTGGTTGGGGACGATCTGGCTATCTTGGTGGGTATGAGCCACGGGCCTACCAGAGCCAACAAGAAGCCCCTCACCATCATCAGTACTCTGGCCAGTATCCCCAACAGTCCCAGGAGGCTGGACAATTCCAGCATCATGGGCAACAGTATGGCCCCACACAGGGCGATGTTGGCCACAATGTCCAGCAGCACCCACAGGCTGTTCTTCCACGTTCCCCTTCCACAACATATGAGGATTTATGATTCTGATGGTTGGAGATGTCCAGTCAGATGTAACTGGTGCTCCTAATCTAACTAAATGTAAAAACAGGTGTTCTCCTTCACCAACATTTATAACATAATTTAACATTCACATTTTTAAACAATGTTTTCCAAACATATGAAACAATCCATCATGACAGGCAACGCTACCTCATGCCTTTCAGACAGATATTACATGTGTGTAGAAAAGAGATTCTTTAAATGCGCTATGCTGTAAACTGAAAGGATGAAAATACACTACTCACTTGGTAACGCATAGGAAAGGCGTGCTCGCCTTAGTTAAGTAGTCACCTTTTTTGTTAGCAATCTCTAGTACAAAATTTCTAGGCGACAAGCATTCAGAATAACCCGCTTTCTCTATGTCTTAACAAGTGAGTTTTGTATTTTCATCCTTTCCGGTATAGCATGCTTAAATATTGTCTGGTCTACAGACAGGTAATATCTGTGTGAAAGCTGTGAGGTAGCCTTGCCTGTCATGGTGGAATCTTTCTATGTGTGGCTAACATTATGTGGAAATGTGAGTGTTATCTCGTTGCCTTTATTTTGGTGATGGAGCTCACCTTTTGTTGACAAATCTAGGTTAATCTACTGATGCAGCAATGTTTTTTTGGCCTAATGTTTGTGGCTATTTTGTTCTGTAATGTTCATTTTACAAGTTAAAGAAGGCACAAAGGGTCATTTTGGCCATTGCCAAATTTGTCTTATGGCAAAATTATGTTTGCCTTTAAGGAAAAAAAAAAAAAAAAAGGCAAAACTAAATATTTGTCTACTCTACTTAACGTCTCTGTGTGATTTTTCACAATCCCTCACAACATACTAACAGACACCAACCAATGCACTGAAACACTCATAGAATCATAAAGGCTTGAGTAATATATATTTTGACACACTTAAAGCAAAAAATTATAACATAGACACAGCATGCTCTTGCCAAGAAGTTGCCCCCTCAGGTGAGATAAAGTAATTAGTGAAAATATCACGCACTTTGAGGCCAGAGAGCGGTCTACGTTGAGGGTTCATAGGTGGTCTCACCCTGCGCACATTGTCCGGCCTACGCACAACACCATCAGAGGAGGAGCAATCATGTATCCTGGTGAAGGTATGCAGAACAACACAGGCTTTCACAACTTCATTCACATTTTGCTCACTCAACTAAATGGCAGACTGGAGTACTCGCCATTTGGCAGAAAGAATCCCAAAGGAACACTCCACCAGTCGCCTAGCACGTGATAGGCGCAAGTTAAAAATTCTGCGCCTGTGGTCAAGGTTGCGCCGGGGATATGGCCTCATGACATTGCGCGATAACTGAAAGGCCTCATCTGCCACAAGGACATAAGGGACTGATTGATCGGGGGAGCTTGGTAGCTGGCGTGGTGGTGGTAGATCCAACTGGTTGGTGCGTAGCCGCCGAGCCATTATGGAAGTATTGAAGACTCTAGAGTCTCCCGTCCTTCCATAGGCCCCAATGTCAACAATTATAAACTTGTATTGAGGGTCTACCAGAGCCAACAATACAACAGAAAAGTATTGTTTATAATTGAAGAATTGGGAGCCTGAGTTCGGCGGCTTACGCACCCTTCTTCTTTATTTTTTATTTATTTTTTTTATATAGCGCTAACATATTCCGCAGCGCTTTACAATTTGCACATATTATCATCACTGTCCCTGATGGGGCTCACAATCTAAATTCTCTATCAGTATGTCTTTAGAATGTGGGAGGAAACTGGAGTACCCGGAGGAAACCCACGCAAACACGGGGAGAACATACAAACTCCTTGCAGATGTTGTCCTTGGTGGGATTCGAACCCAGGACCCCAGCGCTGCAAGGCTGCAGCGCTAACCACTGAGCCACCGTGCCACCCTGATATGTTTGCCATACAGGGCCCCAATACAATTTGGAAACTGGCAGTCCTCCTCAAACTCCCTTGATATCCTTAACCAGTCTTCCATCCTGGGCTCGGGCATGACCACTTGATGGAGTCTTGTCCAGATTTGTGCACATGTAGACCTCACTATGCCTGAAATGGTTGATTTTTCTATGAGAAACTCATGGTGGAGGGCGGCATAAGACAGGCCAGTGGACAGGAAGCTGTAGAACAACAGAAATAGTAAAGTTTAGAATGGCTAAAGTAAAAAAAAATCAGTTACATGCCGACCAAACTTGTTAGGAAACGATAGAGAAGAACACACACAAATTTGGTTGCACAATGACTAAGTGATATGCTGGACATACTGTATTAGATGTAACATTCTGCTTTGTCAGGTGATTCATATTTGGAGTAAGATGATGGCATTCAACTTTGTCCAAGAAGGCCAAAAAACATAATTTAGCACACACATTAGGAATATAGAGAATGTGGTTGGGTAGTACATACCGTATTGTGAGTAGAAGTCACTCCTCTGCAGATATGGCTTTGCGCATTCTTGTGTCCTGAAAGGTTATCCCAGGGCGCACTGTCTCCAAGAGTTGATCAAATGTGGCAATGCTCATGCGACAGTACTGGTAAAATTTATCCGGATGCTCCCGCAGAGAAGAATAGAGGCGGTGAAAATGCCCTCTTGTGAGTCGTTGCCTCAAAAGTGGATGGACCCACATGCGTCTCCTCCTCCGCGGATCCACTATCACAGGATATGGTTGGCCAAAGCGCCGTGACAAAAGCCAGGTAAAGAGAACCTGCTCAGTTGTATTGAATCGCAGACGCTCTGCCATGCTGCACAAAGAACACCAACACACCTCGTGAAAGCAAGGTGACAAATGTACAGAATGTAGGCATCCACCTGTTTCTGAGTGTCTAAATAGGGTGCAGGCTAATGATTTAAATTGTTTGCAGGCCTGAAAACCGTTAAATGTCCATTTTGCAAGGCTGCGAGAAAATCTCGCCATACGGATTGCATACGGATGCCACACGGATTACATACGGATGCACACATGCGCAAAATACGCGACCTCACCTTGCTTACGGATGACCTTCGGAGCACTATTTAGTGGTCATTCATCCGTATTACGCAAGTAAACTATGGACCGTATTTTGCGGAGGTTAGTGTGACTCCAGCCTAAGTCTATTCTTCACACAACCCACCTGCTCCTGCTTGACTGACTCATTTGCTATGTGGCTTCAAGCAAAGAAGCTATCACTCTAGCAGAAATCAGTGGTCGGCGTGACATTGAACCAGTGTGAAGGAGTCTCCCCTTCTTCCCAGCTATATGAGGGCTTGTCATTGACAATAATCCATAATAATCAACATTAACAGAAAACAACCCTTGAAATACATCACTCTGTCTGTAATGACTCTATCTAATATGAGTTTCATTTTTTGTATTGAAGAACTGAAATAAATTTTTGATGATATTCTAATTTTGTGAGAAGCACCTGTATATGTATAACTATCTGCTATACTAATCTGAATGAATTTCATTATTTTGCTTGTATCCTCCTTCTTTTTGGAGGCGTTTCGATCTCCCTATCTTTTTAATTATTTTTTCTATTTTATACTAGAATCAATAACATTTTTAATTTTGAATTAGGCTTGAATCTCTTATATCTGGCAGCTCCTTTCTTTCTGTGACAGATTCAGGCTGTTCATATACTGGCTAAGTTATATTTAGGACATTTAGGATTAACACAGCGTTCTGTATATACCTAACATTTTGTGTTTTGTTTTTTTGGGAGGAATGGAGTTGAATTTTGTTTAAAAAAATAGTTTTTTTTAAATAAAAACATTAACTGCATATCTGTTTTTGCACACCTGTTTTACTAGTCCAAATTGCCAACTATACACACCACACCCATACTGTGTCCTGCTGCCACATTTTGCTTTCTGTTCATGTAGCACTGGGCAGCACGGTGGCTCAGTGGTTAGTCCTGGGTTCGAATCCCACCAAGGACAACATCTGCAAGGAGTTTGTATGCTCTCCCCGTGTTTGCGTGGGTTTCCTCCGGGCACTCCGGTTTCCTCCCACACTCCAAAGACATACTGATAGGGAATATAGATTGTGAGCCCCATCGGGGACAGTGATGAAAAATGTGTGCAAACTGTGTAAAGCGCTGCGGAATATGTTAGCGCTATATAAAAATAAAGATTATTTAAAAATAAAGATTATTATGTACCTACTTAGCATTTCTTAATATGAAAAGGAAAAAGGAGCTTGTCACTTTGGGTGAAATTGAAGTTTGCTGAAAGGAGTTATTTGAGGGTGAGTGCTATCTTCTGCAGGTGGGGCAGAGCAATGGCAAAAAAAAAGGAAAAATTTAGCACATACATCCAAACAATGTATAAAAATTAATCAGTTTATTGGAAATCCATTAATCCATGTGCCCACGCTAGCGTTTTTAAATGCTCAGGAAACTGATCCCCTTACCAGAAAATGCACGTCTTTTTTCCCGCACGATTCTTGCGCGTTTTGTGCAAAAAAGCCGCTCGTTTTTGACGCATTTTTTGACACGCGTTTTCTGGGAACATTGGGGAAGGTTAAAAACGTTCAGCAATGCAGAAATTAATGAGCATGCTGCGTTTTTAGCCGCTGAAGACTCTTTCACACTTCCGTTTTTTACAATCAGTCACAATCCGCCAGGTTTTGAAAAAAAACGGATCCTCAAAATTTTTTTGAGGATCCGTTTTTTTCCCATTGACTTGCATTAATGGCGGATTGTGACGGATTGCTGTCCGTTGCATCCGTTTTTTGTGAGGATCCGCCAAAAGTTGCTGTCCGTCACCATCCTCAAAAATTTCAAAACGGAGCTTGTAACGTTTTTTTCTCTGGCGGATCCTGCAAACACTGATTTAACCCGAATTTCTTTCTGGGTGCCGGACAAAAAAATTCTCATTCATTCATTCTCTCTCTCTCTCTCTCTCTCTCTCTCTCTCTCTCTCTCTCTCTCTCTCTCCTGCCAGTATCGGTCCGGATCGGTGCTGTGTTAGCACCAATCCTAGGCAGGGACCTGATACAGGCCCAGTAGAGCCTGCAGGAGCTGGTTGGCACGATCGATTAGATCGGCGATCGCGCCAACCACAGGGCACAGCAGCTGTCACTCTGTGACCGCTCTGTGCCCTCCTGATGACCTGGGCATGACCTGCCTTTGAATCGGAGCTGTGAGCTCCGATCCTAGGTGGTTGCCATGGTCACCAGGCAGTGCAAGGATTGGTGGATCGATATTATCATTCGATCCCACCAATGGCAGGTCACAGCAGCGATGTGACCGCTCTGTGACCTGCCCCTGACCTGCCTGTGACCTGTATGACAGCTCTGCAGGGGGTCCTCACACTAGCTGAGGATTCCCTAGAGAGCGGTCATACGTCTGGATCTCCTGGTGTGCTGGGTATTGTGGTGCCACAGCAGCTTGCAGCATCACAATACCTGCTAAAGAAAGAAGAAAGAAAACCCTACAACTGTAAGTATTGCCTGATCCCCGATCCCTGCCCAATCTAGCTTCACCCCCCAATCTAGCTTCATCCCCCCAATCTAGCTTCATCCCCCCCAATCCCCCTTCCCCCTACCCTCTCTTTTTACCCCCCTCCACCCCCCCTTTGCGTCACCTCCGTGCGCACATTTAGCAGCTGCCGAGCGTTGATTGGTGACGTAGTTCACCAATCAACCCTCGTGCTTGCTTTTTGTCTCTAAGCCCCCTTTGCACCAGCTCCGTATTCGCATCCTACAGCCGCCAAACTTTGATAAGTTGACATAGTTCACTTATCATAGCTTGTGCTTGCTGATTTCCTTTTTTTTTCACCCCCTCTTTGCGCCACCTGACTACAAGCGTAAGTGCTAATCCCTGTCCGATCTCTCTTCATCCCCACCCTTCCCCCTTCCCCCTCTTTTTACCCCCTCAATCCCCCTTTGCGTCGCCTCTGTGCCCACATTTAGCAGCCCCCTTTGCGCCACTCCGTATTCGCATCCCACAGCCGCCAAACTGTGATAAGTGACATAGTTCACTTATCATAGCTTGTGCCTGCTGATTTCCTTTTTTTTCACCCCCTCTTTGCGCCACCTAACTACAAGTGTAAGTGCTAATCCCTGATCCCTGTCTGATCTCTCTTCATCCCCCCTTCCCCCACTTTTTACCCCCTCCATCCCCCTTTGCGCCGCCTCTGTGCGCACATTTAGCAGCCCCCTTAGCGCCAACTCCTTATTCACATCGCACAGCCGCCAAACTGTGATAAGTGACATACACTCACTGGCCACTTTATTAGGTACACCATGCTAGTAAGGGGTTGGACCCCCTTTTGCCTTCAGAACTGCCTCAATTCTTCGTGGCAGAGATTCAACAAGGTGCTGGAAGCATTCCTCAGAGATTTTGGACCATATTGACATGATGGCATCACACAGTTGGCGCAGATTTGTCGGCTGCACATCCCTGATGCGAATCTCCCGTTCCACCACATCCCAAAGATGCTCTATTGGATTGAGATCTGGTGACTGAGGAGGCCATTTGAGTACAGTGAACTCATTGTCATGTTCAAGAAACCAATCTGAGATGATTCGAGCTTTATGACATGGCGCATTATCCTGCTGAAAGTAGCCATCAGATGTTGGGTACATTGTGGTCATAAAGGGATGGACATGGTCAGCAACAATACTCAGGTAGGCTGTGGCGTTGCAACGATGCTCAATTGGTACCAAGGGGCCCAAAGAGTGCCAAGAAAAAATTCCCCACACCATGACACCACCACCACCAGCCTGAACCGTTGATACAAGGCAGGATGGATCCATGCTTTCATGTTGTTTATGCCAAATTCTGACCCTACCATCCGAATGTCGCAGCAGAAATCGAGACTCATCAGACCAGGCAACGTTTTTCCAATCTTCTACTGTCCAATTTCGATGAGCTTGTGCAAATTGTAGCCTCAGTTTCCTGTTCTTAGCTGAGAGGAGTGGTACCCAGTGTGGTCTTCTGCTGCTGTAGCCCATCTGCCTCAAAGTTCGACGCACTGTGCGTTCAGAGATGCTCTTCTGCCTACCTTGGTTGTAACGGGTGGCAATTTGAGTCACTGTTGCCTTTCTATCAGCTCGAACCAGTCTGCCCATTCTCCTCTGACCTCTGGCATCAACAAGGCATTTCCGGCCACAGAACTGCCGCTCACTGGATTTTTTTTCTTTTTCGGACCATTCTCTGTAAACCCTAGAGATGGTTGTGCGTGAAAATCCCAGTAGATCAGCAGTTTCTGAAATACTCAGACCAGCCCTTCTGGCACCAACAATCATGCCACGTTCAAAGGCACTCAAATCACCTTTCTTCCCCATACTGATGCTCGGTTTGAACTGCAGGAGATTGTCTTGACCATGTCTACATGCCTAAATGCACTGAGTTGCCGCCATGTGATTGGCTGATTAGAAATTAAGTCTTAACACACAGTTGGACAGGTGTACCTAATAAAGTGGCCAGTGAGTGTAGTTCACTTATCAGAGCTTGTGCCTGCTGATTTCCTTTTTTTCACCCCCCTTGCACCACACCTGTACGCACACCCAGCAGCCGCCACTGAACTTTGATAAGTGACACCGTTCACTTATCAGAGCTAGGGCCTGCTGCTTTAGACTTTTCTTTTCACAGGTATTTTTCTCCCCATTTCCTTTTTTCTTTTAGCTTTTTCTTTACAGGATAGTGTGCACCAATCACTAACTCCCCCACACCTACACATAGTTGTAAATAAAGTACACTCAAGCACCACTTTCACAAAAAATGTCCCGCCCATCGCGTTCGTCCCAACAGCGCTATTCAATGGAGGAGGCATATTCTTACCTTGCCTCCGACACTGATAGCGAGGATGACAATCCGACTTTTCTTTATTTTTCGGATTCTTCATCCTCTTCCCCCTCCTCATCTTCCTCCTCGGGTCCTGCGGAACCGCCATGCAGACGCTCCAGGACAGAAGATGAGGCAGCGCCCACCATGCCCGAAGCAGATTCAGTAGACCCTGTATGGACTTCGCCCCCCCAAAATTACGAGCCACTGATTCCTGATTTTGTGGCAGAATCAGGAATCAAGCTTGACACCACCGGCCTCACAGAAATAGACTTTTTCAAAGTCTTATTCTCTGAGGATTTTGTTAACCTCATGGTGGAGCAAACTAATTTGTACGCTCGTCAATTTTTGGCGGAAAACCCGATTTCAACATATTCCAACTGGTCTCCTGTGGACGCAGTTGAAATGAGGCAGTTTTGGGGCCTGGTCCTCCACATGGGGATACTGAAGAAGCCGGAAATTCGGCAATATTGGAGTGTGGATATTTTATACAACACTCCAGTGTTCCGAATGGTCATGGTCCGGACGCGTTTTGAGGCCATCCACAAGTTTCTGCATTATACCGATAATGCACTGTGTCCCGCACGAGATGACCCCAACTTTGACCGTCTGTTCAAAGTTCGGCCGGTCATCGAACACTTCAACAAAAAGTTTGCTGAAGTGTACGTGCCTCAAAGGAACATCAGCGTGGATGAGTCCTTGGTCCATTTCAAGGGAAGGCTCGGATTCCGTCAATACATGCCCAGTAAGAGGGCCAGGTACGGAATCAAACTCTACAAACTTTGTGAGAGTACCTCAGGGTACACTCACAGGTTTAGAGTCTACGAAGGAAAGGACACCAGGATTGAACCCCCTGAGTGTCCCCCTGTCCTGGGAGTGAGTGGGAAAATTGTGTGGGATTTGATTCACCCACTGCTGGATAAAGGTTATCACCTCTACACTGATAACTTTTATACCAGCATCCCACTCTGCAAATCCCTCTCTGCGCGAGGTACCACAGCCTGCGGTACAGTCCGCAAAAATCAGAGAGGCCTTCCGAAGACGCTACTTGGGCAGATGCTCAGAAAAGGTGAGAGCAGGGCCCAATGTAGCAACCACCTGCTGGTGGTCAAGTACAAGGACAAGAGGGATGTCCATCTCTTGACCACCATACACGGTGATGGCAGCACCCTCTGCACTGTACGGGGCACCTCCACACAGGTCAGAAAACCGACCTGTGTAGTGGGGCACAACAAAAACATGGGGGGCGTTGATCTCTCCGATCAATACCTCCAACCGTACAATGCTCTCAGAAAGGCAAGGGCATGGTACAAAAAGCTGGCCGTGCACATCGTACAAATGGCAATGCTCAACACATTCCTGCTGTCACAATGTGCACACCCCACTGATACATCGTACCTTCATTTCCAGGAGGTAGTGGTTAAGGCCCTGATGTTTGGCGCTCAGGAAGGAGCGGGTCCCAGTACTTCCGGAACTGAAGGTGCTCGTATCGTACCAGGTCAGCATTTTCCGGGGGTGGTCCCGCCAACTGGTAGAAAAGGTAAGCCGCAAAAAAGGTGTCGAGTGTGTTACAAAAAGGGAATACGCAAGGACACCATTTACCAGTGCGACACCTGCCCCGAAAAACCTGGCCTGTGTATGAAGGATTGCTTCAAATTGTACCACACCTCCATGCACTACTAATTTACATTAGTGTAGTTGGGGGCACATCTAGATTTCTCTTTGGGGGTCCAGTTTACAAAATGATGTCTCATGTGGGGTTTTTTCCTGTTTAGGCACATCAGGGGCTCTGCAAATGGAACATGACGCCAGCAGACCCATCAAATTCTGCATTCCAAAACGTCACTACTTCCCTTTCGAGCCCCGACATGTGCCTAAACAGTTTTTTCCCACATGTGGGGTACCAACGTACTCAGGTCAAATTGGACAACGTCTTTGGGGGTCCAATTTCTCCTGTTACTCTTGGGAAAATTAAAAATTGAGGACTAAAAATAATTTATGTGGAAACAAAATAGGATTTTATATTTTCATGCCCAGGCATTATAAACTTTAGCAAAACACTTGGGGGGTTCAAAGTGCTCACCACACATCTAAATAAGTTCCTTAGGGGGTCTAGTTTCCAAAATGGGGTCACTTGTGGGGGGTTTCCACTGTTTAGGTACATCAGGGGCTCTGCAAACGGAACATGATGCCCGCAGACCATTCCATCAAAGTCTGCATTCCAAAACGTCATTACTTCCCTTTCGAGCCCTGCCGTGTGCCCAAACAGTGTTTCTCCCCCACATATGGGGTATTAGCGCACTCAGGACAAACTGGACAACAACTTTTGGGGTCCAATTTCTCCTGATACTCTTGGGAAAATAACAAATTGGGGACTAAGAGACCATTTTTGTGGAAAAAAAAATATTTTTTTTTTCACGCCCGGGCATTATAAGCTTTAGCGAAACACTTGGGGGGTTTAAAGTTCTCACCACACATCTAGATAAGTTCCTTAGGGGGTCTAGTTTCCAAAATGGGGTCACTTGTGGGGGGTTTCCACTGTTTAGGTACATCAGGGGCTCTGCAAACGGAACATGACGCCCGCAGACCATTCCATCAAAGTCTGCATTCCAAAACGTCATTACTTCCCTTTCGAGCCCTGCCGTGTGCCCAAACAGTGTTTCTCCCCCACATATGGGGTATTAGCGCACTCAGGGCAAATTGGACAACAACTTTTGGGGTCCAATTTCTCCTGATACTCTTGGGAAAATAACAAATTGGGGACTAAGAGATCATTTTTGTGGAAAAAAAAATAATATTTTTTTTTCACGCCCGGGCATTATAAGCTTTAGCGAAACACTTGGGGGTTCAAAGTGCTCACCACACATCTAGATAAGTTCCTTAGGGGGTCTAGTTTCCAAAATGGGGTCACTTGTGGGGGGTGTCCATTGTTTAGGCATATCATGGGCTCTCCAAACGGAACATGGCGTCCGATTTCAATTTCAGCCAATCTTAGGTTGAAAATGTCAAACGGCGCTCTTTCCCTTCCGAGCCCTGCCGTGTGCCCAAACAGTGTTTTTCCCCCACATATGGGGTATCAGCGCACTCAGGACAAATTGGACAACAACTTTTGGGGTTCAATTTCTCCTGATACCCTTGGGAAAAAAACAAATTAGGGACTAAACCATCATGTTTGTGGAAAAAATATGATTTTTTATTTTTACGCCCGGGCGTTATAAACTTCTGTGAAGCCCTTGGGGGTTAAAAGTGCTCACCACACATCTAGATGAGTTCCTTAGGGGGTCTAGTTTCCAAAATGGGGTCACTTGTGGGGGGTTTCCACTGTTTAGGCATATCATGGGCTCTCCAAACGGAACATGGCATCAGATATCAATTTCAGCCAATTTTAGGCTGAAAGTGTCAAACGGCGCTCTTTCCCTTCCGAGCCCTGCCGTGTGCCCAAACAGTGTTTCTCCCCGACATATGGGGTATCAGCGCACTCAGGACAAATTGGACAACAACTTTTGGAGTCCAATTTCTCCTGATACCCTTGGGAAAATAACAAATTGGGGACTAAACGATCATGTTTGTGGAAAAAATATGATTTTTTATTTTTACGCCCGGGCGTTATAAACTTCTGTGAAGCTCTTGGGGGTTCAAAGTGCTCACCACACATGTAGATGAGTTCCTTAGGGGGTCTAGTTCCAATTTCTCCTGTTACCCTTGGGAAAATAAAAAAAATGTTGCTAAAATATCATTTTTGTGACTAAAAACTTAAATGTTAATTTTTTCCTTCCACGTTGCTTCTGCTCCTGTGAAACACCTGAAGGGTTAATAATCTTCTTGAATGTAGTTTTGAGCAGCTTGAGGGGTGCAGTTTTTAGAATGGTGTCACTTTTGGGTATTTTCTGCCATATAGACCCCTCAAACTTACTTTGAATGTGAGGTGGTCCCTAAAAAAAATGGTTTTGTAAATTTTGTTGTAAAAATGAGAAATCGCTGGTCAACTTTTAACCCTTATAACTTCCTAATAAAAAAAAAAATTTGTTTCCAAAATTGTGCTGATGTAAAGTAGACATATGGGAAATGTTATTTAGTAATTACTTTGTGTCACATATTTCTCTATTTTAAGGGCATAAAAATTCAAAGTTTGAAAATTGCAATATTTTCATAATTTTTTCCATATTTCCGTTTTTTTCACAATTAAACGCAAGTTATATGAATTAAATTTTACCACTAACATGAAGTACAATATGTCACGAGAAAACAGTCTCAGAATCGCCTAGATCCGTTGAAGCGTTCCAGAGTTATGACCTCATAAAGGGACAGTGGTCAGAATTGTAAAAAATGGCCCGGTCATTAACGTGCAAACCACCCTTGGGGCTTAAGGGGTTAAACATGAAAAAAGCCTACAAGCAATATGTAAAAAATGGATGCGCTTCTTGCAGATATCATGACTAAGGGCGCTTTTGAAAGAAACCCTTTGGTTTTTATACGTCTTCTTTGGGATTTTTTATGTTTTAATGGATTTCCAATAAATTGTATAATTTACAGGATAGATGTGCTGAATGTTCCCTTTTCTTTTAGACATTTCTTATTATGTCTGTTTTGCTAAGGGTAGAACAACTGAGATTCAAAGAAATGTCAAAAGTTCATTTTAGTGTTGTAACAAATATATTGTAAGGCCGGAGTCACACTTGCGAGAAATTTGCATGAGTTTGGCTAGTTTCACACTAGCATTTATGAGCGCAGCGACGGCCTGCGCACGGCCGCCGCTAAGCCCCGCCCCATGCCGTGCCCCCGCCGGTAGCTCCGCCCACCGGCGCATGACGCTGCATGCGCTCTGCGTCCCCTATCTTTATCACAGGGGGCGCAGGCTGTGCGCAGTATGCGTTTGGCGGCGCATGCGTCCTTTTGACGGTGCGCCGACCTGCGCCAAACGCAACCTGCTGCAGTTTGGTTGCGTCGGCGCACTGTCAAAAAGGCGCATGCATTGCCAAACGCATACTGCGCACGGCCTGCGCCCCCTGTGATAAAGATAGGGGATGCAGGGTGCATGCAGCGTCATGCGACGGTGGGCGGAGCTACCGGCGGGGCACGACAGGGGGCGGGGCTTAGCGGCGGCCGTGCGCAGGCCGTCGCTGCGCTCCAAAATGCTAGTGTGAAACTAGCCTTTCACATCTCAATACCAGCACTTGGGACCGGAGTGTGCGGCTGCATGTATTTCTATTCAGCTGAGTGCTCCGGTCTGAGTGCCGATGGAAGTGCCGGGTATTGAGACACAAGACTCATGCGAGTTTCTCGCAAGTGTGATCTCGGCCTAAAAGAAAAAGTAGCAATAGCAATTGACAGACAAACATAAAAGAAAAAAAAGTACCATGCCTAAGAATGTGGGTGCCGCTAGGAGCAGCAAAAGCACTGCTGTAATCAATAGCACAATCCATCCAGACAGTAGTACTACCAAACCCAGTCCACAATTGGACTCCATTGCCTCTGAAAAAAGGAATTAATAAGAATGAAATAGAGCACATCATGGAATATATGGCACTTTACCCGTCTCAGTCATAACAGGATGATGTTACCTCCAACAGCAATATTATCAGTTTGAGTTACTCTTTTGCAGTCCACCTGATCACCAATCACGATGAGGGATATTTTTTAGACCATATTTTAATTTAAAAACTAAAACATGAAAAGTCTGTCAGTGCATTGTGCTATGAAGCCCTTCATTACCCAGCCTATTTTGACCCTAATGACCTGGCCATTTTTTGCAGTTCTGACCAGTGTCATTTTATGAGGTAATAACTCTGGAACGCCTCAACGCATCCTAGTGATTCTGAGATTGTTTTTTCGTGACATATTGGGCTTCATGTTAGTGGTAAATTTAGGTCGATAATTTTTGCGTTTATTTGTGAAATAAATGGAAATTTGGAGAAAATTTTGAAAATTTCGCAATTTTCACATTTTGAATTTTTATTCTGTTAAACCAGAGAGTTATGTGACACAAAATAGTAATAAATAACATTTCCCATATATCTACTTTACATCAGCACAATTTTGGAAACAAATTTTTTTTGTTAGGAAGTTATAAGGGTTAAAAGTTGACCAACGATTTCTCATTTTTACAACAAAATTTACAAAACCATTTTTTTAGGGACCACCTCACATTTGAAGTCACTTTGAGGGGTCTTTATGGCAGAAAATACCAAAAAGTGACAACATTCTAAAAACTGCACCCCTCAAGCTACTCAAAACTACATTCAAGAAGATTATTAACCCTTCAGGTGCTTCACAGGAACTAAAGCAACGTGAAAGGAAAAAATGGACATTTTAATTTTTCCAACAAAAATTTTTTTTAGCATTAAATTTTTCATTTTCACATAGGTAATAAGATAAAATGGATCCTAAAATTTGTTGGGCAATTTCTCCTGAGTACACCGATACCTCATATGTGGTTATAAACCACTGTTTGGACGCACGGCAGGGCTCAGAAGGGAAGGAGCGCCATTTGACTTTTTGAATGGAAAATATGATGGAATATTTAGCGGTTGCCATGTCACGTTTGGAGAGTCGCTGTGTGCCTAAACACTGGAGCTTCCCCATAAGTGACCCCATTTTGGAAACTAGACCCTCCAAGGAACTTATCTAGATGCATAGTGAGCACTTTGAACCCCCAGGGGCTTCACAAATTGATCCGTAAAAAAAAGGACTTTTTTTCACAAAAATTGTCTTTTAGCCTCAGTTTTTTCATTTTCACATGGGCAACAGGATAAAATGGATCCTAAAATTTATTGGGCAATTTCTCCTTAGTACACAGATACCTCATATGTGGTCATAAACCACTGTTTGGGCGCACGGCAGGGCCCGGAAGAAAAGGAGCACCATTTGACTTTTTGAATGGAAAATTAGCTCCAATCGTTAGCGGACACCATGTCGCGTTTGGAGAGCCCCTGTGTACCTAAACATGGGAGCTCCCCCCCAAGTGACCCCATTTTGGAAACTAGACCCCCCAAAGAACTTATGTGTGATGGGCACTTTGAACCCCCAAGTGCTTCACAGAAGTTTATAATGCAGAGCCGTGAAAATAAAAAATCTTTTTTTCCACAAAAATCATTTTTTAGCCCCCAATTTTTTATTTTCCCAAGGGTAAAAGGAGAAATTAGACCCCAAATGTTGTTGTGAAATTTTTCCTGAGTACGCAGATACCCCATATGTGGGGGTAAACCATTGATTGGGCACACGTCGGGGCTCGGAATGGAAGGAGTGCTGTTTGACTTTTTGAACGCAAAATTGGCTGGAATAAATCGTGGCGCCATGTCACATTCAGAAACCCCGTGATGTGCCTAAACAGTCAAAACCCCTTAATTCTAACTCCAACCCTAACCCCAACTCACCCCTAACCCAAACCCAACCTTAATCATAACCCTAACCACAACCCTAACCACAACCCTAACCCCAACACACCCCTAACCCTAATCCCAACTCTAACCCTAACCACAAGCCTAACCCTAATCCCAACCCCAACCCACCCCTAACCATAATCTTAATCCTAATTTCAACCCTAACGCTATTTCCAACCCTAACCCTAATTCCACCCCTAGCCCTAATTCCAACCCTAACCCTAATTCTAACCCTAATTCCAACTCTAACCCTAATTCCAACCCTAATTCTAACCCTAACCCTAATTCCAACCCTAACCCTAATTCCAACCCTAACCCTAAATCTAACCCTTATGGAAAATTATTTTTTTTTTATTTTATTATTTGTGCCTACCTATGGGGGTGATAAACGGGGCTTGTATTTACTTTTTTTTGCGCATGTACCTGCCATTTTACAAGATGGTGGTGCCCATGATCCGGAACGGCGGGACCTCGGGAGCCACAGCAGGACATCGGAGGTATCGGGGGGTGAGGGGGGATTGGAAGGTGGGGGGATCAAAGGGAAGGGGAAGGGGAGCAGATGATGACGGCAGCGACCGATCGCCGCCGTCTGTCGGTGGCGGGGGCCTATAGCCCCCGCCAGTCGGTGTGGGGGGTCGGGTCTCAGTGTCCAGCCATGTCCGATGCTATTGCAGCATCGGACATGGCTGTATTGTAATATTTCACCAAATTTCATTTCGTGGGGGCTAAGCCACGCCCCCTGTGGTCATCTCTAAAGGGTCCTGTGTGTGCGGGTCGGGTGACCTTTCAGTGACCCCGGTCACCCGACCCGCAGGGGGGCAATCAATTCATGATGCCGCATAGGCGTCATGGGTCGTCTTGGCACAACTTTTCATGACGCCTACGTGGCGTCAAAGGTCAGGAAGGGGTTAAATGGACTGTTGGTTACTACTGGGTCACCATCCATTTCTATGTTGAGATAACTTTCACATACTTGCAACTAAGGCTGCGTTTACATTAAAGAGATTGAAATGGATTGTTATGCATATGTTTTTAGGGAAAAATGCAGCACCTGCAAATTGCAGAGAATTCATTGGAAAAATACACAGAACCTGGTGAATTTGAGTATCAAACAGTTCAATCAAATCTAGTTAGGAACAAATGACAAATTGAGACAAAAAGCACAATTTTTCAGAGGTTAAAAATTCATAATCACTTTTTTCTTTCTTTCAAATTGCATATCATATATTCCATTCTAACTAGTAGGAACTATTAGGAACATAGAAACAGTCTTCATGAAATTAAAATGTATTTCCTGCATCCTAAAACCCAGTACTTTATCTAATAAAAACTCATGAGTGTTTCAGTAATCCCACCTGATGACCAATTTTTCTTCCACAAATAACATTATATCAGACTTGTCAGAGATAATTGATTTTCATTTGTTGCCATTAGTGAAATCCCTATAGAGTGCATTAGAATTGTGCAACATGTACTCGCAGAATCTCATTCATTTCTTGAAAACATTTTTAATGTGCATCTTTCTCTTCTGTGTCTTTATACACATGCATGAACAATTCTAGATATTTAAAATCATTATTTCCTGTATATTGAGAAGTTTAAAATTTAAGCTCCTCCTGGATGTTTCATGGTATGTTTTATAGAATCACAACCCATTGACATTGAATAGTGTGGCACTATTTCTGGAAGAAAACATACATGGTTTTCTAACCATGGACAACTCCTTGAAAGCAACCTGACACCAGGAATAACACTGTTAGGCCGGGGTCACACTTGCGAGAAACTCACACGAATCTCACTGGCACTGCTGCCGGCTCTCGGGACCAGATGGTGCAGCTGCATGTATTTCTATGCAGCTGAGTGCTTCGGTCCAAGTGCCGGCGGCAGTGCCGGGTATTGAGACGCGAGACTCTTGTGAGTTTCTCACAAGTGTGACCATAGACTTATTCTGTTTTCAGTCATGATGGTGTGGGTGGTTCAGTCACCACTCTGAATATACAGAGTGTCTGCTGTATCCGTGCCCCTGGCCCTGACTGAAAAAACAAAAGTAGAAACAAAGTAGAACCAGCATCAGTCAGGGCCGGGGCGCGGCTGCTCTGTATACTTGGAGACTGAACCTCCCCTGCCTCCATGACTGAATACCGAATGCTGGCTGGGAGAATAAAGTTAGTTTTCTCCATGCTGCATTCAGCTACATGCAGGCCCTGAACAGTTCATAACGCTGTTAGTCTGGAGATTAACCACATATCTGCAGGTTAACCATGTTATTCCTGATGAAATTTTCCCTTTAACCCCTTTACCCCAAGGGTGGTTTGCATGTTAATGACCGTGCCAATTTTTACAATTCTGACCACTGTCCATTTATGAGGTAATAACTCTGGAACGCTTCCATGGATCCCGGTGATTCTGACATTGTTTTTCTCGTGACATATTGTACTTCATGTTAGGGGTTAAATTTCATTCATATAACTTGTGCTTATTGGTGAAAAAAAGACAGAAATTTGTCAAAAATTTTGAAAATTTCACAATTTTCCAAATTTGAATTTTTATGCCCTTAAATCACAAAAATATGGCACACAAAAAACTTGATAAATAGCATTTCCCACATGTTTACTTTACATCAGCACAATTTTGGAACCAAATTTTTTTTTGTTAGGAAGTTATAAGGGTTGAAATTTGACCAGCGATTTCTCATTTTTACAACACCACTTTTTTTTAAGGACCACATCACATTTGAAGTCACTTTGAGGCATCTATATGATAGAAAATACCCAAAAGAGACAGGATTCTAAAAACTGCACCCCTGACAGTACTCAAAAACACATTCAAGAAGTTCATTAACCCTTCTGGTGCTTCACAAAAATTTTTTGAATGTTTATAAAAAAATGAACATTTACCTTTTTTTCACAAAAAAATTACCATATTTTTCAGATCATAAGACACACTGTTTTCCCAAAAAATTTGGGGGGAAAGTGGGGGGTGCGTCTTATGGTGACAAACTGACAATATACTCACTGGTGTGGGTGTGGCGTGGCTCTGTAGTGTGGTGGTGGTGGCGGGCTGTGCTCCGGTGCAAGGGCAGCGGCTCTCTGATCTCCGTGGGGCGGCTCCGCCGGCATTTCCTCAAAGCCTGGAGGCCCCCGCACATCCATTGCTGCCATGTTGCGGTGGCCTCCGGGAACAAGGACACCGGGAAGATGGCGCATGCTCAGGTTCAGATCTCGTCCAGAGATCTCGGGAGACGAGATTCAAACATGTAAAACTAAACTAATAGACAACATAGGTTGTAGAACTAAACTACTAAACAGCTCGGTATGGAGAACTAAACTAGTTCACACCAAGGGATGGAGAACTGAAGCAGTAGACAGCAAGGTGTTAATAGACACCAAGTCTTGGAATCCCCAGGGGTTGCAGAACAAATCTCTGTATGTAACAGTCCCTCCAGTGCTTCTGCCTCCTCCATCTCCTCTAGGGCCTCTGTTGTGAGTTCATTTTCCCCTTCACCATTGAGGTCTGATGAACTCCCTCTTCTGGTGAAGGAAGGTAGTGAGGCTGATTACCAAGCACTTGGGCTGGATGATGATGACTGGGTGACGGGAATTACTGACTGGATATAAGGTAGCCGACGCCCTTCTGCCTTGCTGGTGATCTCTCTGAGCGATTCTTGGAGACCAGTCTGATTCCTGCTCCTCAAAAGCTAAGTTTTCTGCTCTACTTTTTGCATTTGTGTTTTGGTTTTGTTTTGCATTGTTTTCCTTGATTTCTGCCATTCCCTGCTGGGGTGAGCTGAATTCCTTTTTGCTCTGTCTTCAGAAAATACCTGAGTACTGATATAGTCTTTTTGAAGCCTAGCGTCTTCAGGGCTTTTTTCCCTATCAGCTGTTGGCTCTTGTTTTTATAGGGTTTTGGCGGATTACAGACAGCAGCTTTTCTATCCTGTCCTATCTAGTTAGCTTGGGCCCCATCATTTGCTCAGCCTATCTTTCTTTCTGTGTGAGTGCTTTTTCATCTTGCTTCACCATCATTATATGTTGAGGGCTGCCTATTGCTTTGGGGTCTGCTCTGGGGCAGTTTAGATTTCTCTTTCTGTCGTTAGGCTATGTAGTTCTCCGGCTGTGATCGAGGGGTCTAGGGCACCGTAGGAACCCCCCACGGCTACTGCTAGTTGTTGTTGATAGGTTCAGGGGTCTGCAATCCGATAGCTGCCAACTTCTCTGGTTTTCTGGACTTAGCTAGTATTTCTGTCTTTGCCTCCTACGGTGACTCATTCATAACAGGCCTCCATCTGCACCCTTATCCTCAGCCTTAATGAAACTACATTACAACAATGCAGAGAGAATCGCCCCTAACTCCGTACTGTGTAGCCAGGGCTCACCACAATCAGCCAGTGTTTACATTAATATGCCTTGGAGATGGCAGTCATACAGATGAACAGTTGTGGACAGCTATCCATGCCAAGTTTGAGCAATGGCTGTCTACACTCAACCTGGAGCCAGGGAAGGCCATGTGCAATAATGTTGCATACCTGGTGGCAGCCCTACGCCAGGCCAACCTTACACACGTGCTTTGCATGACTCGTATCCTCAACCTGATGGTACAGCAATTCCTTTTCTACTGTCCCAACCTGAATGCTCGGCTCCAAGAATTACTGTCATTGTGTGCTCACTTCCACCATTCTACTTCAGTTGGTATAGAGATCTTTCGGACTACCAGTTAACCGATTGATATGCAAAGTGACAACACCATGGAATTAAACTTTGCACATGTTGCAGTGCCGAGACCTGGTGCATTATCACATTTTTCATAGCCTGGCACAACGCAGTATGGATGACAGTGCTAATAATGTCTGTAAATGTCTGCAAAGTGAAAGTTGAATTATTTGCTCTATATAAGTGATAAAGCAAACCACAGTAGAAATCAGGTCTTCCATTACACCCAACCCATCTGATGGACACCCAATCAGAAGTGTTCACATTTCCAAAAATTAGTGGCAGACAATAACAAAGTGGCATAATTTTTACCGCAGTAGAAATAGTATAATAGGGACTGACAGGTCTTCCACTACACCCAACCCAACAGATGAACACCAAACCAAGAATATTCACTTTTCCAAAAATTAGAGGCTGACACTAACAAAGTGACATTAATTTTAAAACAGTAGAAATAATATAATAGGGACTGACAGGTCTTCCAATACACCAAACCCAGCATATGGCCACCCAAGCAGGACTGTTCACATTTCCACATTATTGTTAACATCTCCAGCAGCAGCAACTGCAGACACAAAAGCCCCAATAAAGATATCAGAGACTCCAATTATGCAAGAACAATGCAGCACACTAAAAACTACAACATGTCTTATAGTCCGAAAAAAACGGTACTTCAGGTCCAATTTTTCTTATTTTACCAAGGGTAACAGGAAAAATTGGACTGCAAAAGTTATTGTGCAATTTATCCTGAGTACGCTGATACCTGATATGTGGGGGAGAACCACTGTTTCGGCGCATGGCAGAGCTTGGAAGGGAAGGAGCGCCGTTTGACTTTTTCAACGCCAAATTGGCTGGAATTGAAATCGGACGCCATGTCACATTTGGAGAGCCACTGATGTGCCTAAACAGTGGAAACCCCCACAAGTGACCCCATTTTGGAAACTAGATCCCCCAAGGAACTAATCTAGATATGTGGTGAGTACTTTGAACCCCCAAGGGCTTCACAGAAATTTACAACGTACAGCCGTACAATTAAGAAATTATATTTTTTCAACAACAATGATCTTTTCACCCCCCAATTTTTATTTTCCCAAGGGAAACAGGAAACAAAAGTTATTGTAAAATTTGTCCTGAGTATGCTGATACTCCAAATGTGGGGTAAACCACTGTTTGGGCACATGGCAGAGCTCGGAAGGGAATGAGCGCCATTTGACTTTTTCAACGCAGAATTGGTTTGATGCCATATCGCATTTGGAGAGCCCCTGATGTGCCTAATCAGTGAAAACTCCCCACAAATGACACCATTTTGGAAACTAGACCCACCAAGGAAATTATCTAGATGTGTGGTGAGAACTTTGAACCCCCATGGGCTTCACATAAGTTTATAATGTACAACCGTAAAATAAAAAAATCATATTTTTTCCAAAAAAATGATCTTTTCACCCCCAACTGTTATTTTCCCAAGGGAAACAGGACCCCAAAAGTTATTGTGCAATTTGTCCTGAGTACGCTGATACCCCATATGTGGGGGTAAACCACTGTTTGGGTGCGTGGTAGAGCTCGGAAGGGAGGAGCACAATTTGACTCAAAATTGGCTGGAATTGAGGTTGGGTGCCATGTCGCATTTGGAGAGCCCCTGATAAGCCTAAACAGTGGAAACCCCCACAAGTGACCCCATTTTGGAAACTAAACCCCCCAAGGAACTTATCTACATGTGTGGTGAGCACTTTGAACTCCCAAGTGCTTCACAGAAGTTTATAACACTCGGGTGTGAAAATAAAAAAAATCATATTTTGTCCACAAACATGATCATTTAGTCCCCAATTTTTTTATTTTCCCAAGGGTAACAGGAGAATTTGAACCCGAATTATTGTTGTCTAATTTGTCCTGAGTACGCTGATACCCCATATGTGGTAGAAAACTACTGTATGGGCACACACTGGGGGCTCGGAAGGGAAGTAGTGACGTTTTCGAATGCAGACTTTGATGGAATGGTCTGTAGGTGTCATGTCTCATTTGGAGAGCCTCTGATGTGCCTAAAAAGTGGAAACCCCCCACAAGTTATGCAATTTTTGAAACTAGACCCCCCCAAGAAACTTATCTAGATGTGTGGTGAGCATTTTGAACCCCTCATGTGCTTCACAGAAGTTCCCAAGTAGAGTCATAAAAATATAAAAATCATATTTTTTTCCACAAAAATGATCGTTTTGCCCCAAATTAATTTTTTTATTTTCCCAAGGGTAACAGGAGAAATTGGACTCCAAAAAGTTGTTGTGCAATTTTTCTTGAGTAGGCAGATAACCGATATGTGGGGGTAAACCACTGTTTGGGCGCATGGCAGAGCTTGGAAGTGAAGGAGCACCGTTTGACTTTTTCAATGCAGAATTAGCTGGAATTGAGATCAGATGCCATGTCGCGTTTGGAGAGCCCCTGATGTGCCTGAACAGTGGAAACCCCCCCAATTCTAACTCTAACCTTAACCCCAACATACCCCTAACCCTAATCCCAACCCTAATCCTAGCCCTAACCCTAGCCCTAACCCAAACCCTAATCCTAGCCCTAACCCTATTGGGAAAATGGAAATAAATGCATTATTTTATTTTATCATTTTTCCTTAACTAAGAAGGTGATAAAGGGGGGTTTGAGTTACTATTTATGGTGGGTTTTTATGTTTGGCAGCTGTCACACACTAAAAGACACTTTTTATTGCAAAAATTAGTTTTTGCATCACCACATTTTGAGAGCTATAATTTTTCCATATTTTGACACACAGGTAGTGTTGAGCATTCCGATACCGCAAGTATCGGGTATCGGCCGATATTCACGGTATCGGAATTCCGATACTGAGTTCCGATACTTTTAGCATATCGAATACCGGAATCGGAAGTTCCTATATTGCTATGAGCCAGTTTGATTTGATTCAGCCAATGACAATCCTCAGAAGTGTGGGCACACCCTGTTAGGCATGTAGGCATGTTAACTAATGGCATGGCTGTGATTGGCTGCTGAAATGATGTCATGATGCACTAAAAAAGCCGCCGCCACCATTTCGGGTTCACTCTGCTGTGAATTCAGTTAGGGATAGGCTGCTGTTCAAGACTGTGAGGGACAGCTAGAGATACCGATTTTCAAAATCATATTGTGCTTTACCCAGGCTACATAATCAACCACTGTAGCTTTATTTTGCCTTGCAGCAGTGTTCACAGCTGTCTGCAAGGTCTGTGTGAGTGCAGCTCACGCTGAGTAGTGTGTCCTGCAGCTACGTCTGGTTGTAGGCTGCTCAGCCTGCGTCACTGCCTCACACATATTTTTCTTTTATTGCAGCTCATTTTTCATTCTCCTATTAGTGTGCATCCATCCGTATCCATCTACATTGGTTGGTTGCAAACACTATATAGGAGTAGATAGAGGAGCCTTTTTTCTGGCTTGTGCCCTTCAGCTGCCAGTTTAGTATTACCCTATTTTTTGGAGCCTCATCTTTTGCATTGTAGGTTACCTTCCTGCATTGTAATAGCTCCAAAAAGTTTGTGATACTATTGCTTTCAAATCTTTGGTCACATCCTTTCTGTTTTTTGTTTTTTAAAAAAACAAAATAAAGTTCACCAAACACTACATTTGACAGTTGTGTAGGCCACATTAGGTCATATTAAAGTGTAGTCCACACACACACTTTATAAAATTAATGTTTCTTATACCTGTTAGCAGCTGTTCAGGAATAAGCACACAAAGCCCCCCCTTTGTACTTTTCTGCCTATCTTTATCATTCTACCAAGATGAAGAAGGCAGGGAGTAAGGCACATGGGCGTGGGCGTGGAGTTTCAGCAGGGAGAGGACGTGGGGATTCTGCAGGGAGAGGACGTGGGGATTCTGTGCCTGCTGCGGGCACCAGTGAGTCAGCATCCCCCAGTTTTAGCAGGCAACAGTCCTTTATGCGCAGCTTTGTAGGACCTCGCCATACCCCACTGCTGCAGGAGGAACAAATTGAAGCCGTTGTCGGATGGATGGCAGCTAGCGCATCGACTTCAATGACTTCCACGTCCTCTCAGGGCCAGAGCACTGAAGAGCAACCATCTGTTTCTTCACGACCTGCCAAAGTGCCCAGGTAGTCAGAGAGCCCTGGACAGGAGCCATCCCAGTCTCTACTTCTGTTTTCTGAATCTGTTGGCTTTGAAGGAGGAGGCCAGCCAAGCAGCATTCAAGAATGTGAAGAAGAGGGAGTATGCAGTGATGTGCAACTTCTTTGTCCCTCTGAATCTGAAGAGGCGGGTGGGCCAGTGCCTATGGTCAGCACACCTCAGTACGCATCAGATGATGACGAGACTCAGGTGCCACTTTCTGGTGCGTACGGTGCTGGCGAGAGTACCCAGGAGAAGCAGGTGTTTGAAGAGGGGCGTGTAGATGATGAGGTCCTTGACCCATAATGACATGAGGAGCGGGAAGGTGGTGGGAGCAGCTCTGAGGAAAAGATTCCCCAAATGGCCAAAACAGGAGGGAGGGGGAGGGGGCAGACTTGGTTGCCTGTAGCCTCCACTTCGGCACCCGTTAGGAGCATTCCTCTTCCAAAAGCCAAAACGGGTGCTCCCACGACTTGCAGTGCGTGGTCCTTTTTAGACACAGTTGCAGATGACATTTGCTTTGTCAAATGCAAGCTGTGTCATCAGAAAGTCAAAAGAGGGAAAAATGTTAGCAACCTCAATACCACAAATATGTGGAAACATGTGCGGACCAAGCACGTGGTGGAGTTACAGAGACACACTGAAGACATAGGTCAACCTACAGCACCACCTACCACCTCTTCAGCTCATGTTGTAGCTTCTTCCTCCAGCTCACACACAGCTGGTTCTGCTTCCTCACATGATCGCCATGGAAGAACCTCTGGCACTGTTGTCCAGAGACCCAGTGACATTCCACCCACAGCACCACGTTCCTGTTCATCCTCACACTCCCAGGCCACTCTACAGCCATCGGTAGCACAAGCATGGGAGAAAAGGCCGCTACACTCGGCAAACAATCCCTGAGCACAGGCTCTGAATGCTGGCATTGCCAAATTACTGGCCCTTGAAATGCTCTCATTCAGGCTGGTGGAGACAGACACCTTCCGGAACTTCATGGCATTAGCAGTCCCACAATACACCGTGCCCAGCCGCTTTTATTTCAGCAGGCAAGCCGTCCCTGCCCTGAAAAAGCATGTGGAGGGAAAAATTAAACATACGCTACTAAACGCCGTCAGTAGCAAGGTCCACCTGACCACCGATGCATGGACCAGTAACCATGAACAGGGACGATACTTTTCCCTCACTGCCCATTAGGTCAATGTTGTGGAGCCGGGTACAGATCTCGAGAAGGATTGCAGGAATCCAGTCTGTACACATTGACTCCTCCTCACACTCCAGTTCCTCAGAATCAGCGCTGCAGGAGCCTGTTATGATCGATATGAGCACAGCTGTGGCCAAATGTCAACAGGCAGTACTGAAATTAATTTCTTTGGGGAATCGAAGCCACACAGCGCAGGAGCTCTGGAATGCCATCAAGCAGGAGAGCGACGTGTGGTTTCTGCCAGCGAATCTCCAGCCAGGCTTGGTAGTGTGTGACAATGGCCGAAATCTGGTGGCAGCTCTTGGCCTAGGCAACCTCACTCACATCCCATGTCTGGCACATGTGCTGAACTTGGTCATGCAGAGCTTTCTGAGGGACTATCCGGATCTTGATGCACTGCTGCACAAGGTCCGCATAGAGTGCGCTCACTTGTGGCGTTCCAGCACGGCAAGATTGCGCACTGCAGCTCTGCAGCGTCGATTACGCCTTCCGGAACATCGCATCATATGTGACCTACCCACCAAGTGGAATTCAGCGTTACATATGTTGGAGCGGTTGTGTGAGCAGCAGGCAGCAGTAATGGAGTACCAGCTGCATTATGCACAAACAAGTCGCACTGTGCGCCGGTCACACTTCAGCACCACTGAGTGGGCCTCTATGAAGGACATCTGCCTCGTTTTGCGTGCCTTCGATGATTCCACGTGGAATGACTGTCCCACTTATCTGCTTGCTTCAAAAAACACTGCAAGCACTATGGGAGGAGGTTTTGGAAGAGGTGGAGGATGAGGAGTCACAAATGCCATCTGCTTCTGGACAGTCTGCGCTACATGGTTCCTCACAAAGGCCTAGGCAGGGGACACTTTGTGAGGAGGATGAGGAGGAGTCAATGGAGGAGGAAGACATCTCTCCAGAGGAGGGAGGTACACAATCCTCTAGTCAGTATGTACAGCGAGGGTGGGGTGATGCAAAGCAGGCAGAGATGATGCAGCTCACTCTGAGTAGTGTGTCCTACTGATTTTTAACTGCGCTCCACTTAGGCCTCTGGCTCCACTGTCTCTAGTATTTCCCCTGGCCTCCAAACCCACCAGTTGCTGCTCAGAAGTGGCGTCTGCACAATCCACACTTGTTCCTGTGTTACTGGGGCTCAGTCACGTCAGTTGATCTCCTGATGTGTGTCCGGCAATGTCTCCTGCTCTGTCCACATTCCCACTACTAGTAATGGGAATGTGGACAGACTAGGAGACATTGCCGGACACACATCAGGGGATCAACTGATGTGACAGAGCCCCAGTAACACAGGAACAAGTGTGGATTGTGCAGACGCCACTTCAGAGCAGCAACTGGCGGGGTTGGAGACCAGGGGAAATACTAGTGACAGTGGAGCCAGAGGCCTAAGTGGAGCACGGTTACAATCAGTTGTAGTCTACAAACTATATAAAACTTGCTGCAATTAGGCCCCAGCCTGCTGCATGATTGATCCTGGGCTTCAACACAGCCAGTTGTTGCTTGGAAGTGCTGTCAGCACAGAGAAAAACACTAGCTCCTGTGTTAGTGGGGTTCAGTAACGTCACCTGCTCCCCTGCTGTGTGGACGGCAAAGTCTCCTGCTGCCTCCACATTGATACTACATCCGATTTTCTACTTGCTGCAATTAGGCCCCAGCCTGCTGCATGATTGATCCTGGGCTTCAACACAGCCAGTTGTCGCTTGGAAGTGTTGTCCGCACAGAGAAAAACACCAGCTCCTGTGCTAGTGGGGTTCAGTAACGTCAGCTGCTCCCCTGCTGTGTGGACTGCAAAATCTCCTGCTGCCTCCACATTCAAACTACTACTGATTTTTAACCGCGCTCCACTTAGGCCTCTGGCTCCAATGTCTCTAGTATTTCCCCTGGCCTCCAACCCCGCCAGTTGCTGCTCAGGAGTGGCGTCTGCACAATCCACATTTGTTCCTGTGTTACTGTGTTCAAGGGATCAGCTGACGTGACTGAGCCCCAGTAACACAGGAACAAGTGTGGATTGTGCAGACGCCACTTCTGAGCAGCAACTGGCGGGGTTGGAGGCCAGGTGAAATACCAGAGCCAGAGGCCTAAGTGGAGCACAGTTACAATCAGTGGTAGTCTACAACATATATAAAACTTGCTGCAATTAGGCTCCAGCCTTCTGCATGATTGATCCTGGGCTTCAACACGGCCTGTTGTTGCTCGGAAGTGCCGTCTGCACAGAGAAAAACACCAGCTCCTGTGTTAGTGGGGTTCAGTAATGCCTGCTGCTCCCCTGCTGTGTGGACGGCAATATCTCCTGCTGCCTCCACATTCAAACTACATGACATATACAACTTGCTGCAATTAGGCCCCAGCCTGCTGAATGTTTGATCCTGGGCTTCAACACAGCCAGTTGTTGCTCAGAAGTGCCGTCTGCACAGATAAAAACACATGCTCCAGTGTTAGTGGGGTTCAGCAATGCCTGCTGCTCCCCTGCTGTGTGGACGGCAATATCTCCTGCTGCCTCCACATTCAAACTACATCACATATACAACATGCTGCAATTAGACCTCAGCCTGCTCCATGATTGATCCTGGGCTTCAACACAGCCAGTTGTTGCTCAGAAGTGCTGTCTGCAAAGAGAAAAACACCATCTCCTGTGTTAGTGGGGTTCAGTAATGCCTGCTGCTCCCCTGCTGTGTGGACGGCAATATCTCCTGCTGCCTCCACATTCAAACTACATCACATATACAACTTGCTGCAATTAGGCCCCAGTCTGCTGAATAATTGATCCTGGGCTTCAACACAGCCAGTTGTTGCTCTGAAGTGCCATCTGCACAGAGAAAAACACCAGCTCCTTTGTTAGTGGGGTTCAGTAATGTCTGCTGCTAGCCTGCTGTGTGGACGGCAATATCTCCTGCTGCCTCCACATTCAAACTACATCACATATAAAACTTGCTGCAATTAGGCCCCAGCCTGCTGCATCATTGATCCTGGGCTTCAACACAGCCAGTTGTTGCTCGGAAGTGCCGTCTGCACAGAGAAAAACCCATGCTCCAGTGTTAGTGGGGTTCAGCAATGCCTGCTGCTCCCCTGCTGTGTGGACGGCAATATGTCCTGCTGCCTCCACATTCAAACTACATCACATATATAACTTGCTGCAATTAGGCCTCAGCCTGCTCCATGATTGATCCTGGGCTTCAACACAGCCAGTTGTTGCTTGGAAGTGCCGTCTGCACAGAGAAAAACACCAGCTCCTGTGTTAGTGGGGTTCAGTAATGCCTGCTGCTCCCCTGCTGTGTGGACGGCAATATCTCCTGCTGCCTCCACATTCAAACTACATCACATATACAGCTTGCTGCAATTGAGCCCCAGCCTGCTGCATGATTGATCTTGGGCTTCAACACAGCCAGTTGTTGCTAAGAAGTGCCGTCTGCACAGAGGAAAACACCAGCTCCTGTGTTAGTGGGGTTCAGTTATGCCTGCTGCTCCCCTGCTGTGTGGACGGCAATATCTCCTGCTGCCTCCACATTTAAACTACATCACATATACAACTTGCTGCAATTAGGCCCCAGCCTGCTGCATGATTGATCCTGGGCTTCAACACAGCCAGTTGTTGCTCAGAAGTGCCATCTGCACAGAGAAAAACACATACTCCAGTGTTAGTGGGGTTTAGTAATGCCTGCTGCTCCCCTGCTGTGTGGACGGCAATATCTCCTGCTGCCTCCACTTTCAAACTACATCACATATATAACTTGCTGCAATTAGGCCTCAGCCTGCTCCATGATTGATCCTTAGCTTCAACACAGCCAGTTGTTGCTCAGAAGTGCCGTCTGCACAGAGAAAAACACCAGCTCCTGTGTTAGTGGGGTTCAGTAATGCCTGCTGCTCCCCTGCTGTGTGGACAGCAAAGTCTCCTGCTGCCTCCACATTCACACTACTACTGATTTCAAACTTGCTCCAATTAGGCCTCTGGCTCCACTCTGTCTCTAGTATTTCCCCTGGCCTCCAACCCCGCCAGTTGCTGCTCAGAAGTGACGTCTGCACAATCAACACTTGTTCCTGTGTTACTGGGGTTCAGTTACGTCTGCTGAACCCCTGATGTGTGTCCGGCAATGTCTCCAGCTCTGTCCACATACCCACTAATATTAGTGGGAATGTGGACAGAGCAGGAGACATTGCCGGACACACATCAGGGGACCAGCAGACGTTACTGAACCCCAGTAACACAGGAACAAGTGTTGATTGTGCAGAGGCCACTTCTGAACAGCAACTGGCGGTGTTGGAGGCCAGGGTAAATACTAGAGACAGAGTGGAGACAGAGGCCTAGTTGAAGCACATTTAAAATCAGTAGTAGTCTACAACAGATATTAAACTTGATGAAATTAGGCCTCAGCCTACACCCTGATTGTCCCTGGGCTCCAAAATCGCTAGTTGCTGCTCAGAAGTGTCTTTGGCACGGGTACTCCCTCCTGCCCAGCCTTGGTCCAGCACGCCTGCTGTTTCCAGGTAGTGTCAACGTCACTTTGCCACCAATAAGTTGTCATGTCGTGTTGCGGTCGGGTTAGCCGGGTCTATGGTGTCTGCAGTTTTGGTGCTTCCTATGTGGGCTGCGGGTTCTGGTAATAAAGGCTGGTTCCATAGTGCCAATAGGACAAGCACCCCCTGTAGGACTGTGGGTTTTGGTAACTGCGGCTGGCTCGCGGCCTTGCAACTTTGTTTTTCATGGGTACCTTCTGCTACCCATCCGGGTTCCAGCACCGTCAGCTGGTTCTCGACAGTGCCTTTTGCCGAGGTGCCTCCTTCTCGGTATCCGAGTTCCAGCAACGTCTGCTGGTCCTTGGTAGTGCTTTCTAGCACAGGTACCGCCTACTTAGTAGCCGTGTTCCAGCACCGTCAGCTGGTCCACGGTTGTGCCATTGGCTCTTGTTCCTTCTGCTGCCCCTCTGGTTTCCAGAACCGTCAGCTGGTCCTCGCTAGTTCCATTTGCTCTTGCAGCTTCTGCTAACCATCCGGGTTCCAGCACCGTCAGCTGGTTCTCGGCAGTGCCTTTGGCCTAGGTGCCTCCTTCTTGGTATCCGAGTTCCAGCAACGTCTGCTGGTCCTTAGTAGTGCTTTCTAGCACAGGTACCGCCTGCTTAGTACCCGTGTTCCAGCACCATCAGCTGGTCCACGGTTGTGCCATTGGCTCTTGTTCCTTCTGCTGCCCCTCCGGGTTCCAGCACCGTCAGCTGGTCCTCGCTAGTTCCATTTGCTCTCGCAGCTTCTGCTACCCATCTGGGTTCCAGCACAGTCAGCTGGTTCTCGGCAGTGCCTTTGGCCTAGGTGCCTCCTTCTCAATATCCGAGTTCCAGCAACGTCTGCTGGTCCTTGGTAGTGCTTTCTAGCACAGGTACCTCCTGCTTAGTAACCATGTTCCAGCACCGTCAGCTGGTCCACAGTTGTGCCATTGGCTCTTGTTCCTTCTACTGCCCCTCCAGGTTCTAGCACCGTCAGCTGGTCCTCGCTAGTTCCATTTGCTCTTGTTACTTCTGCTAACCATCCGGGTTCTAGTAACGTCAGCTGGTTCTTAGCAGTTCCTCAGCCTTCTTGTACCTTCTGCTGCTTTTCCAAGTTCGAGCTTGTGGAAATGGTTTTTGGATCTCACTCTGGATCTCCCTGACGACGACCCTGAAGACCACACCGAAGAAGACCGAAAAGATGACCCTGAAGAAGATGACCAAGAGGACAAAGAACATGAAGACAACCACCAAGATGCAGAACAATAAGAGACAGAAGACCAAGAAGCAGAAAAACCAAAAGCAGAAGAACATTAAGCATAAGACTAAAAATCAGAGCAAATGATAGTATCTAAATTATAAAGCAGAGGAAGACTAAGCAGTGTATGGGGGTGAGTCCGTTCCTCCTCGTGGTGCCCCTGGAAAATGCCTACTGCTGCAGGCCAAACTGAACACGGACAAATCCTGTTGTAAATCTTTTGTGACAGGCAGAACGGAAGGTGTAATCTTCAAACTTTTATAGATAACAACCACAGGAATGACTATCACAAATAAGAATATGATGAAGAAGAAGAATAGGAAGAAGATGAAGATGAAGAAGTAGAATATGAAGAAGAATAATAGTTGAATAAGAAGAATATGAAGAATATAAAAAAAAAGAATAGTAGGAAGAAGGTGAAGAAGAAGAAGATGAATAAGGTGAAGAAGTTGATGAAAAAGATGCTGCTGCTGCTGCTGCTGCTGCTGAGGATCATGAAGGAGAAAGTGTGGTAGAAGTAAAAAAGAAGGTGAAGAGCATGGAAGTAGTGAAACATACATATCTGACAAAATACAAGAGGTTAACATAGTCAATATCTTTGTAATTCCGAACGTCTTAAAAAAAAAAAAAAAATATTCCGACTATTCCATTTGATTGGGCTAAACCTCTATGCCTTTAATGTCTCCTCCACCTCCCCCAATACATTCTACATTATTCTTAGTTGTTTTTCTTCATGTAGAATTAACCTGCAAGGAAAGAAAGGGTTTTTTTTATTTCCGATATTTCGGTCCCATTGACTTGAATCGGACTTTCGGGATCGGAATCAGCGATACCCGATACTTTTTGGATATCGACCGATCCAATCCGATCCGATATTTCTCAATATCGGACGGTGTCGCTCAACACTACTCACAGGGTCATGTAAGGTCTTATTTTTTGCAGGACGAGTTGATGTTTTTATGGTTATAATTTTCGGGCACATGACATTTTTTGATCCCTTTTTATTCTGATTTTTGTGACTCAGAATGAATAAAAACCAGCAATTCATTAATTTCCTTTGGGGGGTGTTTACACTGTTCCACGTGTGGTAAAATTGACAAAGCAGTTTTATTCTTCGGGTTACTATGATTACAGCAATACCTCATTAATATCTTTTCTTTATGTTTTAGCGCTTTTATTCAATGAAAACAATTTTATATAAAAAATGATTATTTTTGAATCACTTTATTCTGCAAGCTATAATTTTTAATTTTTTTGCTGATGGCGCTGTATAGTGGCTCATTTTTTGCAGGACAAGATGACATTTTCAGCGGTACCATGTTTATTTATATCTATCTTTTTGATTGCGTTTGATTGCACTTTTTGTTCGGCGGTATGATGATAAAGCATTTTTTTGTGCCTTATTTTTTTTGGTGTTGGGCCCACTTCTTTTTAACATATTTATTAATGACCTTGTAGGGGGCATATAGAGTAGAATTTCAATATTTGCAGATGACACTAAACTGCAGGGTAATCAATACAGAGGAGGACAATTTTATATTACAGGCGGATTTATGTAAGATTGAAGCTTGGGCTGATAAATGGCAAATGAGCTTTAATGGGGATAAATGTAAGGTCATGCACTTGGGTAGAGCAAACAAGATGTATAATTATGTGCTTAATTGTAAAACACTGGGCAAAACTGTCACTGAAAAAGACCTGGGTGTATGGGTGGACGACAAACTCATATTTAGTGGCCAGTGTCAGGCAGCTGTTGCAAAGGCAAATAAAATAATGAGATGCATTAAAAGAGGCATAGATGCTCATGTGGAGAACATAGTTTTACCCCTATACAAGTCACTAGTGCGACCACACAGAATCCTGTGTACAGTTCTGGTCTCCGGTGTACATTATAAGAAACACATAGCTGAACTGGAGAGGGTGTAGAGAAGAGCGACCAAGGTTATTAGGGAACTGGGGGATCTGCTATACCAAGACAGGTTATTACACTTGGGGATATTTAGTTTGGAAAAGAGAAGGCTAAGGCTGCGTTCACACGTTGCGTTTTTTTAACGCGCGATTTTGCCACGAAAACGCAAAAAAAAAAGCATCTCATGCAATCCTATGGGATTCTGCAATGCTGTGCTAATGCTGCGGAATCGCATAGTGGAAGAATACGCAGCATGCTCATTATTTTGCAGAATCGCGGCGATTCCGTCCACATAGGAATGCATTGTTCTGCTTACTTTCCACATGTGGCTGTGCCCACCATGCGAAAAGTAAGCAGAACATTTGTGGATGGTACCCAGGGGGTGGAGAGGAGACTGTCCTCCAGGCTATGGGTACCATATTTCTATAAAAAATAGAATTAAAATAAAAAATTGGGTTATATTCACCTTCTGACGTCCCACTCAGCCTTACCGATGCTCCCGCCAACTCCCGTTCCCAGTAATGCCTTGCAGCAAGGATCTGTGATGACGTAGCAGTCTTTCGAGACCGCTACAGTATCGCGAGACCACTACGTCATCAAAGGTCTTGCAAGGCATTACTGGGAACGGGAGCATCGCGATGATCGGGGATGCTGCGCGGGCCGTTGGAAGTGAAAAAAAACACGATTTTTAATTTTTTTTAATTATTTTTAACATTAGATCTTTTTACTGCTGATGCTGCATAGGCAGCCTCAATAGTAAAAAGTTGGTCACACTCGTCAAAAACTGTGTCTGACGAGTGTGACCAACCTGTCAATCAGTTCTCCAAGAGATGCTACAGATCACTTGGAAAACGCTAGTATTCTGCAAGCTAATTACGCTTGCAAATCGCTAGTTTTTCCACGGGAAAATTGCGGGAATTTAAAATGCAGTTTTTCCGTGGAATGGAATTCCGGAATTCTCGCGGTAACTTCCGCGGGGGTTCCGCAAGGTGTACACTTAGTCTTAGAGGTTATCTTATTACAATGTATAAATATATGAGGGGACAGTACAAAGACCTTTCTAATGATCTTTTTACTCTTAGACCTGTGACGGGGACAAGGGGGCATCCTCTACGTCTGGAGGAAAGAAGGTTTAAGCATACTCACAGACGCGGATTCTTTACTGTAAGAGCAGTGAGACTATGGAACTCTCTGCCATATGATGTTGTAATGAGTGATTCCCTACTAAAATTTAAGAAGGGACTGGATGCCTTTCTTGAAAAGTATAATGTTACAGGTTGTATACACTAGATTCCTTGATAGGGAGTTGATTCAGGGAACTAGCCTGATTACCATATGTGGAGTCGGGAAGGAATTTTTTTCGCCAATGTGGAGCTTAGTGTTTGACACATGGGTTTTATTTTGCCATCCGCTGGATCAACTTGTTAGGCTATGTGTTGAAATAGATGGACTTAAAGTCTCCCTTCAACCTTAAATACTATGTTACTATGTAAATTTAGGTCAGGAGATGTGCGGCCATACAATATGGTCCACACATAAATTGCAAAGTACAAAAGTACAATGGAGTTTTTTGTTCCAAGTTACAATGAGACAAGAGACAATGTGCTACCATCCATACAAAACAACTTTTTAATCAAAAAATCCTTGCTAGTTGAAACTCATTTCACACGTATAGTAAATACAGAGAGACCTAATACAGGTCTTCAAGCCAATGTTATGGCATACAAAAGTAGCACATATTAGTGTACATCATTAATGCTTTTTTTGTTAGAACAGCCCGCTTAGGCTACTTTCACACATCAGGTTTTCGGCGTCAGGCGCATTCCGGCGTCGTGCCGGAGCGCCGGATCCGGCAAATGTTTAGTCAAACCGGATGCGACGGATCCGGTTTTCTGTCGGATCCGTCTTCCGCTTGACAGCCAAAACCGGATCCGTCTCATCCGGTTCATCCGGTTTTCGATCCGTTTTCCGACGGATTACGCCGGATCCGGTTTTTAAAATCGCCCCTTGTGGCCTTCCGAAAGGGATTGGCTACTGAAAAACTATATATAGCGTGTTCCTACAGCCCTTCTTTGACAGGTTGTAGAGGAGAAAGTGCAGGTTGGAGAGAAGAGCAAGTTACTGGCGAAGATGGATGTTGTGATTGGAAATATTTTGAAGAATTTGGCGGATTTTACAGCGGAGGCGAATCGTTTTAGGGTGATTGTTCTGGAGAAGGAGAGAGCGAGACAGCAGCGCATCAGGCATCGTAGACGACGTTTGTGGATCCACCCCATCACAGCCAAGAGAATGACGCGTGGGGTCTATTCTACACTCTGCATGGACCTTCGACGAAACCCGGATACATTTTTTGGATATGTTCGGATTAAAATGGAGAATTTTGATTACTTGGTGGAGCGCATTGCACACCTCATAAGAAAATCGGACACCTATTGCCGCTTCTCTGTTTCACCCGCAGAGCGTCTGATGGTGACTTTAAGGTAAGCCACATTTATTGGATATGCTCGCATCAGAGCACACTTTCACTGCAATCTTGTTGGTGGTAGTTTGCATCTCCAAGTGTTAGAGCTGACTTTTGGTATGTAATGCTGTGATTTTAAACTAATTGATTGTTTTTTAATTCCCCACAGATTTCTTGCAACTGGAGAATCCCTTTCGTCACTGCATTTCCAGTACAGACTCGGGATTTCCACCATATCTGGAATAGTGAAGTACACATGCCGTGCACTGTGGGACTCCTTAGCTGAAGAGTTTTTACCAGAGCCCACAACAGAGAGGTGGATTGAAATTTCAGAAAAGTTTCAACAGATATGTCAGTTTCCGAACTGCTTGGGCGCTGTGGACGGGAAACATATCCGCATTGTAAAGCCAGCCGGATCAGGATCGGAATATTTCAATTACAAGAAATATTTTTCAATTGTCCTCATGGCCATCGCTGATGCGGAATACAAATTTATTGCTGTTGATATTGGGGCCTACGGCCGCTCCAATGACTCTCAAGTTTTCAAACTGTCTGCCATGGGGCGTAAACTGTATGGAAACACCTTCCAGTTCCCACCCCCTAGACCGCTGCAGCAAACATCTGGCCCACCTATGCCGTTTGTCTGTGTAGGGGATGAAGCCTTCCAGCTGTCAGAACACCTTTTGAAACCGTACGGTAGCAGAGGATTGTCAAGAACAAAACGCATTTTTAATTACCGCCTCACAAGAGCAAGAAGAATAGTTGAATGTACCTTTGGTATTCTGACAGCCAAATGGCGGGTCCTATTGACTGCGATCAACCTCAAGACAGAAACTGTGGACGAGGTGATCAAAGCTTGCGTGGTACTCCACAATTTTGTTATCTGCATGGAACCCATTTCCATTGAGGACACCTCTGAAGAAACCACCTTGCAAGATTACCATGACATTACCACTAGAAGTTCTGTGATGGTTTCAGTAATGAGGGACAATTTTGCACTATACTTTATGTCACCTCAAGGCAGAGTACACTGGCAGGATGACAGAGTGTGAAAGATTTGTGCCCTTAACCAAACTTGTGTACCTTCTGTACCAACATTATATACCTTTGCCAACCAAAGTTGGCTATCTTGTCATGGTCTTACTATTTTTACCTTTAGGCCACAGGTGTGTACCTGGTTGTGTTTTATGCAAAGTTTTTCACCTTTTAACAAAAGTTGTGTACATTGTTAGGAAATCACCAACAATAAACACAACTTTTTAGGTGAAATACTTTGCTTCAAACACAACCAGGAACACAACTGTGGCAAAAAGGTAAAATTTACCCATAGTTATATACCTGGTTTTGAATACCTTTTTACCTTTGAAATACCCTGTATTTAACCTTTTTTTTAAACATAGTTCGGCGCAGAAAGAAATGACAGACAACCATTGTAAAACGATAATTTAACTTTTATTTAAAATATTTTTTTTTTGTAAAATGTTTTTAAAGTGAAAAAATTTTTTGTAATAAATGTTTTATTACCAAATGACCATTTTTATTAAAAAACACATTATAAATCTGTGTAGTGTGGGGTGGAAATACTGCTGGAGGGGCTGCGGGACACTTCGACACTGGGAGTGTGGAGAGAGGACTGGGATCGTGGTGGGGAAGGAACAGTTAGAGGTGAAGGTGTGGAAAAAGCTACAGAATGGGTGGACATGTGGGAGGCAGAAGAGGTGGTGGGCGGTGGAGTGGAGGGTTGGGCAGGGACTGTAGGAGCAGATGATGTTGATGGAAAGTTGTATGGGGAAGGAGTTTGGTACGGGGCAGGTTGCTGGAAGTGGGGAGGTTGCTGGTACTGGGGAGGTTGCTGGTACTGGGGAGGTGGCTGGTATGTAATAGGAGGGGGAGGATGGAAAGTGGCTGGAGGGGGTGCAGGTGGAGGAACTACTGGGGTGGGAGGAGGAGGTTGGGAGGTAACGTGCTGTAGAGCACCGTGGCACGAATGCATTACATGCATCTGCTGGGTAGGAGAGAGTGTTGCCATGCGCTCCACAACAGACCTGAAAAAGGTGTGGTTTGGCGAAGATCTTTCTTCTGAATGCATGGTTTGCAGAAGTGTCTTCACCTCCAGAATGCTGGAGTTGATCTGCTGAAAGTCTGCGGAGATTTGCTCTGACAAGACTTTTAGACAGTTCTGGAAAGATGCATTCAGATGCAAGAACTCTGGCGCATAAGTCTTTTCCTGACCCCTCTGCCGCTGCCGCCCAGTACCCGCAGGTGTACTAGAGGTGGCAGGGGCAGAAGGGTGGGGTAAAGGGAAAGTGATCTCCTCACCAGCAGCTTCATGTAATGTAGGCGGCCACGATGCTCCTGTGCTGGTGGATGGGACAGATGGGTCGAATGTGTGGGAAGGCTGGGAAGGTGCAGATGTACCGGGGCGGTCCAAGTGTCCCTCGGTGCCGGTCTCCTCAGGGATCGCCTCAGAAGGGTCCAATCGTGCAGGCTCCTGAGTGCTGCTCACCGTGCTGTGGAATAAAGAGAAAAAAAAACAATTAAAATAGTGACATGGTATGGCCCTGGCTGAAAAAAAATTGTTACATCTAAACATTTTTTTTTCACATGTGGTGTGTAATATTTACCTTCTGGTGACCATTGTATCCCGGAGGAACGACAGGGCTCGTGCGTACTTGTACTTGCTCCAGCGTCCTCCAGATCCACTCGGGGCCCGCATCTCTTTATTGAACTCCTTCTTGAAACGATCCCTCACAGACCACCACCGCTTCACAATTCTCTCCCCTGAAACGAGAAAGGACAAAGTGGTTAGTATACAACATCAGTGTTTCCCAAACTCCAGTCCTCATGGTCCCCAGGGGTCATGTTTTCAGGATTTCCATAGTAAATAGAAATCCTGAACACATGATCCGTGGGGACCACGAGGACTGGAGTTCGGGAAACACTGGTTTACATCAAGCAACCGATACTGTATATACTTACGCTCTTTAATCTGGGCCCGAGCATCGAGGTCCTCCCAGCGGGCCACAAGGAGCGAACAGATTTCCTCCCAGAGTCGTCGGGTAACGATCAGGTCAGCATGGCGGCGATGAGCCATATTCCATAGCGGCTCCCTTTCTCTGACGAGATCGATGAGGTGGTCCACATCTATTCCTCCATCCTCACCGTCTGAGTCGGGAGCACGCTGTGAAGACTGTTAAAGTAAAAGAGAAAAATAAAAAAAAATTAGTCACCACACTTAAGACATGAAATAAAATGTACCAAAATTTAACTTAAATATTATACTTACAACCTTGGTGACCGCCGCGTTGCTGTCGTCGACGACCCTGGGAGGCACTGCGAGGACCTCTTGGCCGAGCACCAGATTGGGAAGACTAGAGAAGAAAAGAAAAAAAATTATGTGTTTGGATGTAGGCATTTGTTTGCTGTGTGTGGTCTGCAGAACATTGTTTTCTATGTGTTGTGTGTAGTGTGATGTTGTGTTTCTGCGTTTGATGCAAAAAACTTACTAATTGTGAGCCCACTACAGGTGTCTGTCCACCCCTTCCTTCTTCTTCTGGGAGCTCCTCTTCAGCTTGTGAATTCTGTTTTGAAATAAAAGGCAATGAATATACATATATTCCAGAGATGATGGATTTTGGAAATAAAAACTTACCGTCAAACGCTGACGATGCGAGGGAGGGCTCCCAGAAGAAGATGTGCTGTCCTCTTGCTGGCCAGACTCCATGGCTGTGGGTGGTGCTGTTGCTGCTGCCAGTGCTGCCACTGCTGCTGCTGCTGAATCTCTTGGGCGGCTGTTGAATAAAGAGAAACAAAGGGCCAATGAATATCTTGATATTCCATGGCCCTAGTTTTGAGGAATGGGGGATTTGATAATTACCTTCTCTCATCTGCTGCTGGACTCCCCTCCCGTTGTTCAGCATGCTGCTCCATTTGGGGTGGTGATGGTGGTGCTGATGGTGCTGCAGTGGTCTCCTGCCTTCTCCTGCGCCTGGTTGCTGTCTTGGGTGGCATGTTGGGTGTGGCTGAGGGTCCCACTGTCATGCTTTTATATATGTGGCTTGTGGGCAGAGCTACTGAGCATGCTCAGACCCAAAAAACCGGATCCGGCGCATTGCGGCGCTCATAGGCTTTCATTGTGTGAAAAAGCCGGATACGCCGGATCCGGCTTGTCCGGCTTTTTTGCCGGAGACAAAAAACGTTACAGTAGCCGTTTTTTCCAGACGCCGGATTTCGACAGATTGCCGGATCCGGCGAAAACCGGATGAAACGCATGGCCATCCGGCCAGATCCGGCGCTAATGCAATTCAATGGGGGGGAAACCGGATCCGGCTTTGCATTTCGCCGGATCCAGTTTTTGTCAAAAGTGCTGGATCGCGCCTGACGGCGAAAACCTGATGTGTGAAAGAGGCCTTAGTTAGGTACTTCGCTGCTGGGCCGCCAAAGGTGGAAAAAGCACAACATTCTTTAAAACCACTCTTTATAGTGTCTCGAAGATAGCGGACCTAAACAGGAACCTCACTCCTGCCTCAGGGTTAATTTTTTATTTTTGTATTTTTTTTTAAGCAGAAAATTCTTTTAAACAGTAAAACTTTTTATTTCCCCAACTATAATGTTTGTGAATTTATTTCTGTACAATAAAATTCTCTTTATGCAGCTTACAATTAGGCTATTTCAGGCAGTATGGTCATGTCATTGAGAGCTGCAAATGATCAATACTGCACCACGTTTTCTGAGCCAATTGATTCATGAAATATTTCTGTGCTACTAGTGCCATACAAATGTTGAGAATGATGCCTATAAATCTAAAAATGATTGATTCGAAAGCCAATACCTGGGGTTATGGTATTATTTTCCTTAATGCATGCATGGGTGATTTATAGCAGCCATCTGACATTACAGGGGCCAATATTATCCCGTCTATCCACTCTTAGTTTTAGTCAACATTAATGATTCCTTCTAATTCCATCATGTATTGCTGAATTTGCTTCTTGTCAAACAGTAGGTAAAGTATGCTATCAATCAGGCTGCCAATCCATTTATGGAGTAATCAGCTTTAAATGTGAAGTGCACTCAGAATTCACTTTATGTTATTTACCTTATCAGTTCTTTTTATAGAAAAATGTTAACACGTTTACACATGAATTGAGCAATACTTAATGAAGTGCCGCTGCAGCCTCTTTGTTTCAAATGTGATGACTAGTGTTGAGCGATACCTTCCGATATTCTGAAATATCGGATCGGATTGGATCGGACCGATACCCAAAAAGTATCGGATATTGCCGATTCCGATACAGGAAACCAAGGCAAGTCAATGGGACAGAAATATCGGAATTAAAATAAACACTTTTTTTCCTTGTAAGTTAATTCTACATGAAGAAAAACAACTAAGAATAATGTAAAATGTATTGGGGGGAGGTGGAGGAGACATTAAAGGCATAGAGGTTTAGGCCAATTAAATGGAATAGCAGGAAATATTTTTTTTTAAGATGTTCGGAGTTACAAAGATATTGACTATGTTAACTTTGTTATATTTTGTCAGATATGTATGTTTCACTACTTCCATGCTCTTCACCTTCTTTTTTACTTCTCCCACACTTTCTCCTTCATCATCCTCAGCAGCAGCATCTTTTTCATCAACTTCTTCTTCACCTTATTCATCTTCTTCTTCACCTTCTACCTATTATTCTTTGTTTTTACATTCTTCATATTCTTCTTATTCAACTATTATTCTTCTTCATATTCTACTTCTTCATCTTCTTCTTCATCATATTCTTATTTGTGACAGGCATTCCTGTAGTTGTTATCTATAAAAGTTTGAAGATTACAGCTTCCGATCTGCCTGTCACAAAAGATTTACAACTAGTGTTGAGCGATACCGTTCGATACCCAAAAATATCGTATCGGATGGTATTGCCCGATACGAAAAAAATATCGGGTATCGACGATTCCGATACCGGAAGTCCCATTCAAGTCAATGGGACTTCCGGTATCGGAATTAAAAAAAGGCCTTTATTTCCTTGTTGGCTAATTCTACATATTTGAAAACAAATAAGAATCATGTAGAATGTATTGTGGGAGGTGGAGGAGACATTAAAAGCATAGTGGTTTATTCAAATCACATGGCATAGCATTAATTCCAATTTTTTTTTTCAAGACGTTCGGAGTTAAAAAGATATTGACTATGTTAACCTTTTTCATATTTAGTCAGATATGTATGTTTCACAACTTCCATGCTCTTCACCTTCTTTTGTACTTCTCCCACACTTTCTCCTTCATGATCCGCAGCAGTAGCATTTTTTTCATCAACTTTTTCTTCACCTTATTCATCTTCTTCTTCTTCATCTTCTTCCCATTAATTTTTTTTTTCCATTCTTCATATTCTTCTTATTCAGCTATTATTAATTTTCATATGCTATTTCTTCATCTTCTTCCTATTCTTCTTTTTCTTCATTTTCTTATGGTGACAGGCATTCCTGTAGTACTTATCTATAAAAGTTATAAGATTACGTTCTGCCTGTCACAAAAGATTTACAACAGGATTTGTCCGCGTTCAGTTTGGCCTGCAGCAGCAGGCATTTTCCAGGGGCACCATGAGGAGGAACGGACTCACCCCCATTTACTGCTTAGTCTTCTTCTGCTTATAATTTTGATTTCTTCTATGCTGATTTTTAGTCTTATGCTTAATATTCTTCTGCTTTCTGTTCTTCTGTCTTTTGTTCTGTATCTTGGTGGTTGTCTTCATGTTCTTTGTCCTCTTGGTCTTATTATTTAGGGTCATATTTCTGGTCTTCTTTGGTGTGGTCTTCAGGGTCGTCATCATCAGGGTCATCGTCATGGAGATCAATAAGGATTACCAAAGACTAGAGTTGAGCGAAACGGGTCGAAAAAATTCAAAAGTCGCCGACTTTTGGCAAAGTCGGGTTTCATGAAACGAAACCCGACCCTAGGATGAGATCGACCACGAGGTCGGCGACTTACGCGCCAAAGTCGCGTTTCAAAAGTTTGTTTTGCGCTCTTTTTCAGCCAATCAGGATCCACGGACACTGTGGGCAACGTGATGACATAGGCACGGGTCACCACCATCTTTCAGAAGGGCATGCAAGTGATTGGCTTGCTTTGGTGGGCGTCACAGGGGGTATAAAAGGGCGTGCACGCCGACCGCCATCTTACTTCTGCCGATCTTAGTATAGGAAGAGGTTGCTGCTGATTCTGTAGGGAGAGCGTTAGGCAGGGAAGAAGACAAAAAAACTGCTTCTGCTGCTAGCGATTTGGCCTGCACAACACACAAGTCACTGTGTGTGCAGTGCAAGGGGAGGCTATATTGTGGGGTATCAGTGGTGTTGGTTGTTGGGCTGCCTTTTAAGGCTTCCTGACACGCTGGCATTGCTGTTTACCCACTGCTCCGCAAACTGCTTTTTTAAAAGCAATCCAATCTCCCTTATCCTCTCGTCACTTTGGTCACAGGCAGCTGTGCCATCGAGCGTGTCACATAGCGCTCAGATATCAGTGGGCCTCACACCATCCACAAGTGTCCAGTATCCAAAAGTGTACACAGTGATTCAAAATCTCCATTATCCTCTCGTCACTTTGGTCACAGGCAGCTGTGCCATCGAGCGTGTCACATAGCGCTCAGATATCAGTGGGCCTCACACCATCCACAAGTGTCCAGTGTCCAAAAGTGTACGCAGAGATTCAAAATCTCCATTATCCTCTCGTCAATTTGGTCACAGGCAGCTGTGCCATCGAGCGTGTCACATAGCGCTCAGATATCAGTGGGCCTCACACCATCCACAAGTGTCCAGTGTCCAAAAGTGTACGCAGAGATTCAAAATCTCCATTATCCTCTCGTCACTTTGGTCACAGGCAGCTGTGCCATCGAGCGTGTCACATAGCGCTCAGATATCAGTGGGCCTCACACCATCCACAAGTGTCCAGTGTCCAAAAGTGTACGCAGAGATTCAAAATCTCCATTATCCTCTCGTCACTTTGGTCACAGGCAGCTGTCCCATCGAGCGTGTCACATAGCGCTCAGATATCAGTGGGCCTCACACCATCCACAAGTGTCCAGTGTCCAAAAGTGTACGCAGAGATTCAAAATCTCCATTATCCTCTCGTCACTTTGGTCACAGGCAGCTGTGCCATCGAGCGTGTCACATAGCGCTCAGATATCAGTGGGCCTCACACCATCCACAAGTGTCCAGTGTCCAAAAGTGTACGCAGAGATTCAAAATCTCCATTATCCTCTCGTCACTTTGGTCACAGGCAGCTGTGCCATCGAGCGTGTCACATAGCGCTCAGATATCAGTGGGCCTCACACCATCCACAAGTGTCCAGTGTCCAAAAGTGTACGCAGAGATTCAAAATCTCCATTATCCTCTCGTCACTTTGGTCACAGGCAGCTGTGCCATCGAGCGTGTCACATAGCGCTCAGATATCAGTGGGCCTCACACCATCCACAAGTGTCCAGTGTCCAAAAGTGTACGCAGAGATTCAAAATCTCCATTATCCTCTTGTCAATTTGGTCACAGGCAGCTGTGCCATCGAGCGTGTCACATAGTGCTCAGATATCAGTGGGCCTCACACCATCCACAAGTGTCCAGTGTCCAAAAGTGTACGCAGAGATTCAAAATCTCCATTAACCTCTCGTCACTTTGGTCACAGGCAGCTGTGCCATCGAGCGTGTCACATAGCGCTCAGATATCAGTGGGCCTCACACCATCCACAAGTGTCCAGTGTCCAAAAGTGTACGCAAAGATTCAAAATCTACATTATCCTCTCGTCACTTTGGTCACAGGCAGCTGTGCCATCGAGCGTGTCACATAGCGCTCAGATATCAGTGGGCCTCACACCATCCACAAGTGTCCAGTGTCCAAAAGTGTACGCAGAGATTCAAAATCTCCATTATCCTCTCGTCACTTTGGTCACAGGCAGCTGTGCCATCGAGCGTGTCACATAGCGCTCAGATATCAGTGGGCCTCACACCATCCACAAGTGTCCAGTGTCCAAAAGTGTACGCAGAGATTCAAAATCTCCATTATCCTCTCGTCGCTTTGGTCACAGGCAGCTGTGCCATCGAGCGTGTCACATAGCGCTCAGATATCAGTGGGCCTCACACCATCCACAAGTGTCCAGTGTCCAAAAGTGTACGCAGAGATTCAAAATCTCCATTATCCTCTCGTCACTTTGGTCACAGGCAGCTGTGCCATCGAGCGTGTCACATAGCGCTCAGATATCAGTGGGCCTCACACCATCCACAAGTGTCCAGTGTCCAAAAGTTTACGCAGAGATTCAAAATCTCCATTATCCTCTCGTCACTTTGGTCACAGGCAGCTGTGCCATCGAGCGTGTCACATAGCGCTCAGATATCAGTGGGCCTCACACAATCCACAAGTGTCCAGTGTCCAAAAGTGTACGCAGAGATTCAAAATCTCCATTATCCTCTCGTGACTTTGGTCACAGGCAGCTGTGCCATCGAGCGTGTCACATAGCGCTCAGATATCAGTGGGCCTCACACAATCCACAAGTGTCCACTGTCCACAAGTGTGTGCAGAAATTCTAAAACTCCCCTGTCCTATAGACACCTTGTACCTTGTTTTACATTACTATATAGTTTGTTGGATTTTGTCTACATTTCTACCAAAAATGAGGAAGGCTGGTGGAAGAGGCCGTGGAATTGGGCGGGGGTTGGCAGCTGGTAATGATGGTGTTGGTGGTGGATCTGATGGTAGTGGCAAGAGCAAAATAGGACCGAATGCAGGAGGTGCTGACCCTGCGTCATCGTCTGGCTACATAAGGCCTCGAACGCTTAGTTTTCTAGGAGTTGGCAAACCGCTTTTAAAGGCAGAGCATCAGGAAAAAGTTTTGTCTTAGATTGCTGACTCAGCCTCCAGCTCTATCGCCTCCTCTTCTTCAGTTGTAAAAAGTAAAAGCACTGAGTCGTCATTGGAGGCTCATGTTCATGAACCACACCTTTCCTTGTGTCCTTCACCCCAACCAAGATTGAAGGATGACGCAGGCCATACTACTGATTACTCCATGGAGCTGTTTTCACATACCATGCCTGGATTATCAAGTGAAATGGTGAATTACCCAGGCCAAGATGAATCTGACATGGAGTGCACTGATGCACAGCCGCTGATGGATGATTCTGCTGGTACATTCACTCAGAGCACTACATTGTCCTCGCAGTGTACAGAGCCAGATTCTGACCCTGATGAGACTCAGGTGCCCCTTCCCGCACACTATACCACCATACACGGTGACACAGAGGAAGGTGCACATGACATAGAAGAGGAGGTGATGGATGACCCAGTTGTTGACCCAGATTGGTATCCATTGGGGGAAGAGGGTGCTGCTTCCAATAGCTCAGATGAGGAGCATCCACAGCAGACATCGACATCGCAACAGCTGTTATCTGGCAGGCCCGGAGCACTCCAAAGACAGGTTCCAAACATCAAAAGAGTTGCTGGACAGCTTGTCCAGAGGGTCAAAAGATCACAGCGTGCTAGGCCGCAAAATGTCTGCCAAAGTAGGAAGAGTGCAGTGTGACACTTTTTTGAACAAAATCCTCATGATCAGGCCAAGGTTATCTGTAAGAAGTGCGCAAAGACCTTTAGCCGAGGGAAAAATCTGAAAAATTTGAATACCAGCTGCATGCTTAGACATTTAACCAACATGCACTTGCAAGCGTGGACACAACACCAAACCTCAAGTGCCACATGTGCAACTGATCACAACGAAGGTAGTCAGCAACGCTACATTGTTTCCCCCACTGTAAGCCCACCGGTTAGCACAGCAGCAAATGTTGAGGTGTCGTTGCAAGGCCACAGCAGTCAGGGAATCCCACTGTTATATCAACGAAAGACTGATTCTAGGCCATCAGAAAGAACACCAACTCCATCACCATCATCAACCCTCTCTCAGTCCGCCCTGTCCACCGCTACTTCCACCATATGCAGCTCTCAAGTCCAGCTCACCCTCCCAGACACTATGAGTAGGTCAAGAAAGTACTCAGTCTCTCATCCGCGTACACTGGGTTTGAACGCCCACATTGCCAAACTAATCTCGTTTGAGATGATGCCCTTTCGGTTGGTGGAAAGCACAGCTTTCCGCGAACTCATGGCCTATGCAGTACCACGCTATGACCTACCCAGTCTCCACTTTTTCTCTCGCAAAGCCATCCCAGCCCTCCACCATCATGTGAAAGACCGCATTGTCCGTGCACTCAAGCAGTCAGTGAGCGGAAAGGTGCACCTCACAACTGATGCATGGTCCAGTCGGCATGGCCAGGGCCGTTACGTGTCCATCACTGCGCACTGGGTTAATGTGGTGGATGCAGGGTCCACAGGGGACATCGGTGGTGGGACAGTGCTGCCTAGCCCACGGTATAGGAAACAGTTGGCTGTAGGCGTTCGACCCTCCTCCTCCTCCTCCTCCTCCAGAAGCGAAAGCTCGTCCACAGAGCGCAGTCGTACGAGCACTCCATCTGCAGCTGCCACTGTTGCACACGATGTGTCCCCCTATCGAGCAGCTAGTGGAAAGCGTCAGCAGGCTGTGTTGCAGATGATGTGTTTGGGCAACAGACACACCGCCGAGGTGCTGGCCGAGTACTTGAAGCGACAAACTGAGTCATGGCTGGGCAGTGTACATCTTGAGGCAGGCAAGGTAGTTAGTGATAACGGCCGTAATTTTGTGGCAGCCATAGCCTTTTCAAAACTCAGCCACATACCTTGCTTGGCTCACACCTTGAACCTGGTGGTGCAGTGCTTCCTCAAAAATTATCCGGAGTTAACAGCCCTGCTCCAGAAGGTGCGAAGACTGTGCGTGCACATCCGCCGGTCGCCTGTACACTCCGTTCGTATGCAGAAGCTGCAGCGATTGCTCCACCTTCCCAACCACCGCCTCATTATCGACATTGCAACAAGGTGGAACTCCACCCTGCACATGGTGGAGCGGCTGTGCGAGCAGAGGCAGGCCATAATGCATTTGTGGGAGTATACACGGCCAGGCACTTTGAGAGCAGACATGGAGTTGACAGGCGTGCAGTGGTCGAAGCTGAAAGACCTTTGTAAAGTCCTTCAGTGTTTTGAGGAATGCACACGGCTGGTAAGCGCAGACGATGCCATCCTAAGCATGAGCATCCCACTTATGCGTCTGCTCATGAAAACTTTGACGCACCTTAAGGAGCAGGCGTCTGCAGCCAATGTTGATGAGGAGGAAGAGGAGGAGGGAATCCTTGATGACATTCAGCCATTGTCTGCTCAGGGACCTCTCCTGGACGAGGTGGAGGAAGAAGAGGAGGAGGAGGAGGAGGATGATGGGGATGATTACTTAGGGGAGGAGGATGCATCTCGTGGGGCAAGTGAAAATGTTGGCGTGGCAAGGTCTGGTACAGGGTTTGTGGGTGACTGGAGGGATGTGGATTTGCCAGAAAGTGCTCCTCCACCCAGCACTCGCAGTGCATCATTGACAGCGGGAACATTGGCCCACATGTCAGATTATGCCTTGCGGATCCTAAAAAGGGACCCCCGCATTGCCAAAATGATGAATGATGACGACTACTGGTTGGCCAGCATCCTGGATCCACGCTATAAAGGCAAAATTCCAAAACATCATACCACAGGAGAACCTTGACCTAATATTGGCTAATAAACAAGCAACTCTGGTAAATCGGTTGCTTGAGGCATTCCCAGCACACAGCAGCGGTGATGGTTCTCACAAGAGCCGTACGGGCCGGGGGCAGCTTGGCAGAGGTGTTCGTGGTGCACACAGCAGAAGTGGCGTTGGAGACAGGGGTTTCATGACAATGTTGTGGACTGATTTTTCAAATACCGCTCACACAACTGGTAATACTGCATCGATGGAAAGTGACAGGAGACAGCAGTTGTCAACTATGGTTACAAACTACTTTTCCTCCCATATCGATGTTCTCCCACACAGGTCATTCCCCTTTGACTATTGGGCCGCTAAACTGGACACCTGGCCTGAATTGGCCCAATATGCCTTACAGGAGCTCGCTTGCCCAGCTGCAAGTGTGCTATCGGAAAGAGTCTTCAGTGCAGCTGGATCAATCCTGACAGAAAAAAGGACCCGTCTGTCAACCCAAAATGTGGATGATCTAACCTTCATTAAAATGAACCACGCATGGGTTTCCAAGGATTTTGTCCCACCTTCCCCTGATGACACATAGGGTGACAGAAAAATGGCTTGCTTTGGTCCACCTCTTCCTGGTACTTCACCTATTTCGCCTTTTGAATCAGCTGAATGTCCAACATCAACATATGCCACTTTCTAAAACTCCATAACTGTGCTGCCTCCCCCCCCCATGGCCGGGGTCACCACCTACCGCACGACACCGTGCGAGTGCCGTTGCCCTGGACAGGTGGGTAGGCCGACTCTTGGGCGCGGGCACTGGCACAGGGTCCCTCATAGTGCAATCAAGTGTCTCTGACGGTGGTGGTGCACACCCGCCGTCAGACACACCGCTGTACTATGAGGGGCCCAGTGCCAGTACCGACGCCCATGAGTGGGCCCCCCTTGCTTGGCCAGGGCCCCAGCATTTGCAATCTTTACCTCTCCCTGCTCCTCCGCTGTGTAATCTGGGCCGTCAAATCCATACTGTGCCTGACACCGTCTGAGCCTGCCTCCTGAGACATATATTTTGAATGTGTACGCTATCCATACATGTTATCCAGGGATACGGTACCCTTTCTAACCTTTGTGCAATGACGTGCAATCCATACTGGGCCTAACACCGTCTGAGCCTGCCTCATGCTGTATAGACATATATTTTGAATGTGTACGCTATCCATACATGTTATCCGGGGATACGGTACCCCTTCTAACTTTTGTGCAATGACGTGCAATCCATACTGGGCCTAACACCGTCTGAGCCTGCCTCATGCTGTATAGACATATATTTTGAATGTGTACGCTATCCATACATGTTATCCAGGGATACGGTACCCTTTCTAACCTTTGTGCAATGACGTGCAATCCATACTGGGCCTAACACCGTCTGAGCCTGCCTCATGCTGTATAGACATATATTTTGAATGTGTACGCTATCCATACATGTTATCCGGGGATACGGTACCCCTTCTAACCTTTGTGCAATGACGTGCAATCCATACTGGGCCTAACACCGTCTGAGCCTGCCTCATGCTGTATAGACATATATTTTGAATGTGTACGCTATCCATACATGTTATCCGGGGATACGGTACCCTTTCTAACCTTTGTGCAATGACGTGCAATCCATACTGGGCCTAACACCATCTGAGCCTGCCTCATGCTGTATAGACATATAATTTGAATGTGTACGCTATCCATACATGTTATCCGGGGATACGGTACCCTTTCTAACCTTTGTGCAATGACGTGCAATCCATACTGGGCCTAACACCGTCTGAGCCTGCCTCATGCTGTATAGACATATATTTTGAATGTGTACGCTATCCATACATGTTATCCGGGGATACGGTACCCCTTCTAACCTTTGTGCAATGACGTGCAATCCATACTGGGCCTAACACCGTCTGAGCCTGCCTCATGCTGTATAGACATATATTTTGAATGTGTACGCTATCCATACATGTTATCCGGGGATACGGTACCCTTTCTAACCTTTGTGCAATGACGTGCAATCCATACTGGGCCTAACACCGTCTGAGCCTGCCTCATGCTGTATAGACATATATTTTGAATGTGTACGCTATCCATACATGTTATCCGGGGATACGGTACCCCTTCTAACCTTTGTGCAATGACGTGCAATCCATACTGGGCCTAACACCGTCTGAGCCTGTCTCATGCTGTATAGACATATATTTTGAATGTGTACGCTATCCATACATGTTATCCGGGGATACGGTACCCTTTCTAACCTTTGTGCAATGACGTGCAATCCATACTGGGCCTAACACCGTCTGAGCCTGCCTCATGCTGTATAGACATATATTTTGAATGTGTACGCTATCCATACATGTTATCCGGGGATACGGTACCCTTTCTAACCTTTGTGCAATGACGTGCAATCAATACTGGGCCTAACACCATCTGAGCCTGCCTCATGCTGTATAGACATATATTTTGAATGTGTACGCTATCCATACATGTTATCCAGGGATACGGTACCCTTTCTAACCTTTGTGCAATCACGTGCAATCCATACTGGGCGTGAGAACGGCTGGCGAGCTGTTAAGCAAGCTACAGCACCTGTCCAGACAAGTACAGGGATTCCCTAGCGAGGAGACTTATTTGATTGTTTTCAATGTTGGGACAGCAATTTTTGGGGAGCACTATACTCTGGAGAATGATAGATGGGGCCCACCATACACTGGAACATTCCAAAGGTGGACATCAGACACTGGAGCAGCATTTACAGGGCCCATTATACACTAGAGCATTAGAAATGGGGCCCATTATGTTTGGAGCATTATTTGGGCCCATAAGACAGTGGAGCTTCATCCATGGGGAGCAACATATACTGTAGCATTATGTGGAGCTCATCATATACTGTTTCAAACATTATATGGGACCAATGATTTTGTATGGAGAAATAGATGGGCCTCGTCATGAGATGTAAAAAGTGAGGTATTTTTCATTGTACTATACCGCTATTTCTCTGCCGTATCGGAGCATGATGAGTTGTGGTATGTGTTAAAGGGGCGCTCTTTCGCCCAGGGCACATGAAAACCTGCAGCCAGCCCTCCCCCCCCACAAATTTAGCCAAATAACCCCCATTTTTCAGTGCGTAACTTGTATTATGAAGTTAATTAAGGTTGACAAGCTTAAGTAAGAAGAAGTGATGCTTTTGGCATTCAAATGGGCACTGTAGGTGTGTTTCCTGTCCTCCTCTCACTGCCGACTTTTATTCCCCATTGACTTACATTGGGTTTCGTGTTTCGGGACGACCCCGACTTTTCTCTATAATCGGACGATCTTGCTCGACCCGACTTTTGGAAAAGTCGGGTTTCACGAAACGAAACGCGACCCTAAAAAAACAAAAGTCGCTCAACTCTACCAAAGACAATTTCAAAAAGCTTGATCTTGGAAATGTAGCAGAAGGTACAAGAAGGCTGAGAAACTGGCGAGAACCAGCAGACAGTGCTGGCACCCGGATGGGTAGCAGAAGGAACAAGAGCCAATGGCACTACCGAGGACCAACTGACGGTGCTGGACCACGGTTACTAAGCAGAAGGTACCTGTGCTAAAAAGCACTACCAAGGACCAGCTGACGGTGCTGGACCTCGGATACCGAGATGGAGACACCTAGGCCAAAGGCTGTGGCGAGAACCAGCAGACAGTGCTGGCACCCGGATGGGTAGCAGAAGGAACAAGAGCCAATGGCACTACCGAGGACCAACTGATGGTGCTGGACCACGGTTACTAAGCAGAAGGTACCTGTGCTAAAAAGCACTACCAAGGACCAGCTGACGGTGCTGGACCTTGGATACCGAGATGGAGGCACCTAGGCCAAAGGCTGTTGCGAGAACCAGCAGACAGTGCTGGCACCCGGATGGGTAGCAGAAGGAACAAGAGCCAATGGCACTACCGAGGACCAACTGACGGCGCTGGACCACGGTTACTAGGCAGGAGGTACCTGTGCTAGAAAGCACTACCAAGGACCAGCTGACGGTGCTGGACCTCGGATACCGAGATGGAGGCACCTAGGCCAAAGGCTCTGGCGAGAACCAGCAGACAGTGCTGGAACCCGGGTGGGTAGCAGAAGGTACCCATTGAAAGCAAAGTAGCCAGGCCGCAAGCCGGCCGCAGTTACCGAAACCCACAGTCCTACAGGGGGTCCATGTCCCATTGGCACTACGGATCCAGCCTTCAGTGCCAGTTCCCGCAGCCCACATAGGAGTCACCTAAACTGCAGGCACCGCAGAGTCGGCTAACCCGGCCGCAAGACGACAGGACGACGGATTGGTGGCATAGTGACCTTGACACTACCCGGAAACAGCAGGCGTGCTGGAACCAGGCTGGGCAACAGGGAGTCCCCGTGCCAAAGACACTGCTGAGAACCAGCTGACGGTGCTGGAACCCAGATGGGTAGCAAAAGCTACAAGAGCCAATGGCACTACCGAGGAACAGCTGACGGTGCTGGACCACGGTTACTAGGCAGGAGGTACCTGTGCTAGAAAGCACTACCAAGGACCAGCTGACGGTGCTGGACCTCGGATACCGAGATGGAGGCACCTAGGCCAAAGGCTCTGGCGAGAACCAGCAGACAGTGCTGGAACCCGGGTGGGTAGCAGAAGGTACCCATTGAAAGCAAAGTAGCCAGGCCGCAAGCCGGCCGCAGTTACCGAAACCCACAGTCCTACAGGGGGTCTATGTCCCATTGGCACTGCGGATCCAGCCTTCAGTGTCAGTTCCCGCAGCCCACATACGAGTCACCTAAAATGCAGGCACCGTAGAGTCGGCTAACCTGGCCGCAAGACGACAGGACAACGGATTGGTGGCATAGTGACCTTGACACTACCCGGAAACAGTAGGCGTGCTGGATCCAGGCTGGGCAACAGGGAGTCCCCGTGCCAAAGACACAGCCGAGAACCAGCTGACGGTGCTGGAACCCAGATGGGTAGCAAAAGCTACAAGAGCCAATGGCACTACCGAGGAACAGCTGACGGTGCTGGACCACGGTTACTAGGCAGGAGGTACCTGTGCTAGAAAGCACTACCAAGGACCAGCTGACGGTGCTGGACCTCGGATACCGAGATGGAGGCACCTAGGCCAAAGGCTCTGGCGAGAACCAGCAGACAGTGCTGGAACCCGGGTGGGTAGCAGAAGGTACCCATTGAAAGCAAAGTAGCCAGGCCGCAAGCCGGCCGCAGTTACCGAAACCCACAGTCCTACAGGGGGTCCATGTCCCATTGGCACTACGGATCCAGCCTTCAGTGCCAGTTCCCGCAGCCCACATAGGAGTCACCTAAACTGCAGGCACCGTAGAGTCGGCTAACCCGGCCGCAAGACAACAGGACAACAGATTGGTGGCATAATGACCTTGACACTACCCGGAAACAGCAGGCGTGCTGGAACCAGGCTGGGCAACAGGGAGTCCCAGTGCCAAAGACACTGCCGAGAACCAGCTGACGGTGCTGGAACCCGGGTGGGTAGCAGAAGGTACCCATTGGAAGCAAAGTAGCCAGGCCGCAAGCCGGCCGCAGTTACCGAAACCCACAGTCCTACAGGGGGTCCATGTCCCATTGGCACTACGGATCCAGCCTTCAGTGCCAGTTCCTGCAGCCCACATAGGAGTCACCTAAACTGCAGGCACCGTAGAGTCGGCTATCCCGGCCGCAAGACGACAGGACAACGGATTGGTGTCATAGTGACCTTGACACTACCCGGAAACAGCAGGCGTGCTGGAACCAGGCTGGGCAACAGGGAGTCCCAGTGCCAAAGACACTGAAGAGAACCAGCTGACGGTGCTGGAACCCAGATGGGTAGAAAAAGCTACAAGAGCCAATGGCACTACCGAGGAACAGCTGACGGTGCTGGACCACGGTTACTAGGTAGGAGGTACCTGTGCTAGAAAGCACTACCAAGGACCAGCTGACGGTGCTGGACCTCGGATACCGAGATGGAGGCACCTAGTCCAAAGGCTCTGGCGAGAACCAGCAGACAGTGCTGGAACCTGGGTGGGTAGCAGAAGGTACCCATCCAAAGCAAAGTAGCCAGGCCGCAAGCTGGCGGCAGTTACCGAAACCCACAGTCCTACAGGGGGTCTATGTCCCATTGGCACTACGGATCCAGCCTTCAGTGTCAGTTCCCGCAGCCCACATAGGAGTCACCTAAACTGCAGGCACCGTAGAGTCGGCTAACCAGGCCGCAAGACGACAGGACAACGGATTGGTGGCATAGTGACCTTGACACTACCCGGAAACAGCAGGCGTGCTGGAACCAGGCTGGGCAACAGGGAGTCCCCGTGCCAAAGACACTGCCGAGAACCAGCTGACGGTGCTGGAACCCAGATGGGTAGCAAAAGCTGCAAGAGCCAATGGCACTACCGAGGAACAGCTGAAGGTGCTGGACCACGGTTACTAGGCAGGAGGTACCTGTGCTAGAAAGCACTACCAAGGACCAGCTGACGGTGCTGGACCTCGGATACCGAGATGGAGGCACCTAGGCCAAAGGCTCTGGCGAGAACCAGCAGACAGTGCTGGAACCCGGGTGGGTAGCAGAAGGTACCCATTGAAAGCAAAGTAGCCAGGCCGCAAGCCGGCCGCAGTTACCGAAACCCACAGTCCTACAGGGGGTCCATGTCCCATTGGCACTACGGATCCAGCCTTCAGTGCCAGTTCCCGCAGCCCACATAGGAGTCACCTAAACTGCAGGCACCGTAGAGCCGGCTAACCCGGCCGCAAGACGACAGGACAACGGATTGGTGGCATAATGACCTTGACACTACCCGGAAACAGCAGGCGTGCTGGAACCAGGCTGGGCAACAGGGAGTCCCAGTGCCAAAGACACTGCCGAGAACCAGCTGACGGTGCTGGAACCCGGGTGGGTAGCAGAAGGTACCCATCCAAAGCAAAGTAGCCAGGCCGCAAGCCGGCCGCAGTTACCGAAACCCACAGTCCTACAGGGGGTCCATGTCCCATTGGCACTACGGATCCAGCCTTCAGTGCCAGTTCCTGCAGCCCACATAGGAGTCACCTAAACTGCAGGCACCGTAGAGTCGGCTATCCTGGCCGCAAGACGACAGGACAATGGATTGGTGGCATAGTGACCTTGACACTACCCGGAAACAGCAGGCGTGCTGGAACCAGGCTGGGCAACAGGGAGTCCCAGTGCCAAAGACACTGAAGAGAACCAGCTGACGGTGCTGGAACCCAGATGGGTAGCAAAAGCTACAAGAGCCAATGGCACTACCGAGGAACAGCTGACGGTGCTGGACCACGGTTACTAGGCAGGAGGTACCTGTGCTAGAAAGCACTACCAAGGACCAGCTGACGGTGCTGGACCTCGGATACCAAGATGGAGGCAGCTAGGCCAAAGGCTCTGGCGAGAACCAGCAGACAGTGCTGGAACCTGGGTGGGTAGCAGAAGGTACCCATCCAAAGCAAAGTAGCCAGGCCGCAAGCCGGCGGCAGTTACCGAAACCCACAGTCCTACAGGGGGTCCATGTCCCATTGGTACTACGGATCCAGCCTTCAGTGCCAGTTCCCGCAGCCCACATAGGAGTCACCTAAACTGCAGGCACCGTAGAGTCGGCTAACCCGGCCGCAAGACGACAGGACAACGGATTGGTGGCATAGTGACCTTGACACTACCCGGAAACAGCAGGCGTGCTGGAACCTGGCTGGGAAACAGGGAGTCCCCGTGCCAAAGACACTGCCGAGCACCAACTAGCGTTGTTGGAGCCCAGGGACAATCATGGTGTAGGCCGAGGCCTACTTGGTGGTAGTTTTAGATTGTTTGTAGGCTACAACAGACTGTCAACGTGCTCCAATTAGGCATCTGTCTCCACTCTGTTTCCAGGATTTCACGTGAGTACCAACACCGCCAGTTTATGCGTACAGTAGCCGTCTGCCCAATCCACACGTGTTCCTGTGTTATTGGTGTTCTGTAATGTCAGTAGATCCCCTGATGTTTGTCTGCCAATGTCTCCTGCTCTGTCCACATTCCCACCACTTGCAGTGGGAAGGTGGCCAGCGCAGGAGACAGTGCCGGACACACATTGGGGGATCAGCTCACGTTACAGAACACCAGGAACACAGGAACAAGTGTGGAATGCGTGGACGGCAACTGTGAGCAGGAACTGGCGGTGTTGGAGGTCAGGGGAAATACTAAAGACAGAGTGGAGACAGAGGCCAAATCAGAGAATGTTTAAATCTGAAGTAGTTACAATTTGGAGGCAGCTGCAGTTTGCCCTCCACACAGCAGGGGATCAGCTGACGTTACCGAACCCCACTTTCACATGAACGAGTGTGTTTTTCTGTGTGGACAGCACTTCCGAGCACCAACTAGCGTTGTTGGAACCCAGGGACAATCATGGTGCAGGCCGAGGTCTACTAGGAGCCAGGTGTAAAGCTGAGGTATTTTGACTTTGGAGGGAGCAGGACACTTTGCCCTCCACACAGCAGGGCATCAGCTGACGTTACTGACCCCCACTTTCACATGAACGAGTGTGTTTTTCTGTGTGGACAGCACTTCTGAGCACCAACTAGCGTTGTTGAAGCCCAGGGAGAACCAGGGTGCAGGCAGAGGCCTACTTGGTGGCAGATTTAGATTGTTTGTAGGCTACAACAGACTGTCAACGTACTCCAATTAGGCATCTGTCTCCACTCTGTTTCCAGGATTTCACGTGACTACCAACACCGCCAGTTTATGCGTACAGTAGCCGTCTGCCCAATCCACACGTGTTCCTGTGTTACTGGTGTTCTGTAATGTCAGCAGATCCCCTGATGTTTGTCTGCCAATGTCTCCTGCTCTGTCCACATTCCCACCACTTGCAGTGGGAAGGTGGACAGCGCAGGAGACAGTGCCGGACACACATTGGGGGATCAGCTCACGTTACAGAACACCAGGAACACAGGAACAAGTGTGGAATGCGTGGACGGCAACTGTGAGCAGGAACTGGCGGTGTTGGAGGTCAGGGGAAATACTAGAGACAGAGTGGAGACAGAGGCCAAATCAGAGAATGTTTAAATCTGAAGTAGTTACAATTTGGAGGCAGCAGCAGTTTGCCCTCCACACAGCAGGGGATCAGCTGACGTTACTGAACCCCACTTTCACATGAACGAGTGTGTTTTTCTGTGTGGACAGCACTTCCGAGCACCAACTGGCGGTGTTGGAGCCCAGGGACAATCATGGTGCAGGCCGAGACCTACTAGGAGCCAGGTGTAAAGCTGAGGTATTTTGACTTTGGAGGGAGCAGGACACTTTGCCCTCCACACAGCAGGGGATCAGCCGACGTTACCGAACCCCACTTTCACATGAACGAGTGTGTTTTTCTGTGTGGACGGCACTTCTGAGCAACAAATGACGATGTTGGAGCCCAGGGATAGTCATTTTGTAGGCTGAGGCCTACTTGGAGGCAGTTTAAGATAAGACGTTGTTTGAATTTGGAGGCAGCAGCAGTTTGCCCTCCACACAGCAGCGGATCAGCTGACATTACTGACCCCCACTTTCACATGAACGAGTGTCTTTTTCTGTGTGGACAGCACTTCCGAGCACCAACTAGCGTTGTTGGAGCCCAGGGAGAACCAGGGTGCAGGCCGAGGCCTACTTGGTGGCAGTTTTAGATTGTTTGTAGGCTACAACAGGCTGTCAACGTGCTCCAATTAGGCATCTGTCTCCACTCTGTTTCCAGGATTTCACGTGACCACCAACACCGCCAGTTTATGCGTACACTAGCCGTCTGCCCAATCCACACGTGTTCCTGTGTTACTGGTGTTCTGTTACGTCAGCAGATCCCCTGATATGTGTCTGCCACTGTCTCCTGCTCTGTCCACATTCCCACCGCTTGCAGTGGGAAGGTGGACAGCGCAGGAGACAGTGGCGGACACACATTGGGGGATCTGCTGACGTAACAGAACACGAGTAACACAGAAACACGTGTGGAATGCGTGGACGGCAACTGTGAGCAGGAACTGGCGGTGTTGGAGGTCAGGGGAAATACTAGAGACAGAGTGGAGACAGAGGCCAAATCAGAGAATGTTTAAATCTGAAGTAGCTAAAATTTGGAGGCAGCAGCAGTTTGCCCTCCACACAGCAGGGGATCAGCTGACGTTACCGAACCCCACTTTCACATGAACGAGTGTGTTTTTCTGTGTGGACAGCACTTCCGAGCACCAACTGGCATTGTCGGAGCCCAGGGAAAATGAGGTAGTAGGCCGAGGCCTACTTGGAGCCAGGTGTAAATCTGAGGTTGTTTGACTGTGGAGGGAGCAGGACACTTTGCCATACACACAGCAGGGGATCAGCTGACGTTACCGAACCCCACTTTCCCATGAACGAGTGTGTTTTTTTGTGTGGACAGTACTTCTGAGCACCAACTGGCGGTGTCGGAGCCCAGGGAAAATCAGGTAGTAGGCCGAGGCCTACTTGGTGGCAGTATGCGATTGTTTCTAGACTACTACTAACTGTCAACGTACTCAAAATAGGCCTCTGTCTTCACTCTGTTTCGAGTATTTCCTCTGGCTTCCAACCACGCCAGTTGCTGCTCTGAAATGCCATCTGCACAACCCACACTTGTTCCTGTGTTACTGGGGTTCTGTAACAGCAGCTTCTCCCTAGAGGTGAGTCAGGCAATGTCTCCTGCTCTGTCCACATTTCCACTACAAGTAGTGGGAATGTAGACAAAGCAGGAGACATTGCCGTGCTCAACTCTGGAGATGAGCAGATGTTACAGGACCCAGGTACCACAGGAACAAGTGTGGATTGTGCAGACGGCACTTGAGAGCAGAAACAGGCGGTGTTGTAGGCTGGAGGAAATACTCAAAACAGAGTGGAGACAGAGGGCAAATCAGAGAACATATTAAATCAGAGGTAGTCAGAAGTTGTAGGCAGCAGGAGAGTTTGCCGTACACACAGCAGGGGATCAGCTGACGTTACCGAACCCCACTTACACATGAGCGAGTGTTTTGTCTGTGCGGACAGCACTTCCGAGCACCAACTGGCATTGTCGGAGCCCAGGGAAAATGAGGTAGTAGGCCGAGGCCTACTTGGAGCCAGGTGTAAATCTGAGGTTGTTTGACTGTGGAGGGAGCAGGACACTTTGCCATACACACAGCAGGGGATCAGCTGACGTTACCGAACCCCACTTACACATGAGCGAGTGTTTTGTCTGTGCGGACAGCACTTCTGAGCACCAACTGGCGGTGTTGGAGCCCAGGGAAAATGAGGAAGTAGGCCGAGGCCTACTTGGTGGCAGTTTGCGATTGTTTCTAGACTACTACTAACTGTCAACGTACTCCAATTAGGCCTCTGTCTTCACTCTGTTTCGAGTATTTCCTCTGGCTTCCAACCACGCCAGTTGCTGCTCTGAAATGCCGTCTGCACAACCCACTCTTGTTCCTGTGTTACTGGGGTTCTGTAACAGCAGCTTCTCCCTAGAGGTGAGTCAGGCAATGTCTCCTGCTCTGTCCACATTTCCACTACAAGTAGTGGGAATGTAGACAAAGCAGGAGACATTGCCGTGCTCAACTCTGGAGATGAGCAGATGTTACAGGACCCAGGTACCACAGGAACAAGTGTGGATTGTGCAGACGGCACTTGAGAGCAGAAACAGGCGGTGTTGTAGGCCGGAGGAAATACTCAAAACAGAGTGGAGACAGAGGGCAAATCAGAGAACATATTAAATCAGAGGTAGTCAGAAGTTGTAAGCAGCAGGAGAGTTTGCCGTACACACAGCAGGGGATCAGCTGACGTTACCGAACCCCACTTACACATGAGCGAGTGTTTTGTCTGTGCGGACAGCACTTCTGAGCAACAACGGGCGTTGCTGTAGCCCAAGGAAAATGAGGTAGTAGACCGAGGCCTACTTGGAGCCAGGTGTAAATCTGAGGTTGTTTGACTGTGGAGGGAGCAGGACACTTTGCCATACACACAGCAGGGGATCAGCTGACGTTACCGAACCCCACTTACACATGAGCGAGTGCTTTGTCTGTGCGGACAGCACTTCTGAGCACCAACTGGCGGTGTCGGAGCCCAGGGAAAATCAGGTAGTAGGCCGAGGCCTACTTGGTGGCAGTTTGCGATTGTTTCTAGACTACTACTAACTGTCAACGTACTCCAATTAGGCCTCTGTCTTCACTCTGTTTCGAGTATTTCTGCTGGCTTCCAACCACGCCAGTTGCTGCTCTGAAATGCCGTCTGCACAACCCACACTTGTTCCTGTGTTACTGGGGTTCTGTAACAGCAGCTTCTCCCTAGAGGTGAGTCAGGCAATGTTTCCTGCTCTGTCCACATTTCCACTACAAGTAGTGGGAACGTAGACAAAGCAGGAGACATTGCCGTGCTCAACTCTGGAGATGAGCAGATGTTACAGGACCCAGGTACCACAGGAACAAGTGTGGATTGTGCAGACGGCACTTGAGAGCAGAAACAGGCGGTGTTGTAGGCCGGAGGAAAGACTCAAAACAGAGTGGAGACAGAGGGCAAATCAGAGAACATATTAAATCAGAGGTAGTCAGAAGTTGTAAGCAGCAGGAGAGTTTGCCGTACACACAGCAGGGGATCAGCTGACGTTACCGAACCCCACTTACACATGAGCGAGTGTTTTGTCTGTGCGGACAGCACTTCTGAGCAACAACGGGCGTTGCTGTAGCCCAGGAAATAAAGTTCAGGTCATAGAAACATGAACACAACAGGAGACCTGGATCCTGTTGCCAGCCAATTATTTATTCTGGAAGAGGACTGGCAAATTCAGGTGAGATCCAGGCCTTGTTCATTTTCACAAAAGTAAGCCGGTCAACATTATCGGCAGATAGTCGCGTGCGACGGTCTGTTACCACACCACCTGCAGCACTAAAGACACGTTCCGATAATACACTGGCAGCAGGGCAAGCCAGCTCCTCCAATGCATGGCTAAGCTCTGGCCATGTATCCAGCTTAGAGACCCAATACTTGAACGGGGAAGAGCCGTCTGGGAGAACACTAACAGGGCACGACAAGTAGTCTGTCACCATCTGACGGAAACGTTGCCTCCTGCTGACTGGAGCCGTCTGTGATGGTGTAGCCATTTGTGGCGGTCCCACAAAACTTTTCCACATTTGGGCCATACTGGCCTTGCCTTGTCCTGCGGCACTGACTCTGCTACCTCTTTGTGCAGAGCTTCCTCCACTGCCTCTACCCACATGGCTGGTTTGAAAAGCACTACCAGCAACACTTGTGGGGGGAATGGAGAACATGATGGCCTGCACAAGTGTTTCTTGGTACTCCCGCATTTTTCGCTCCCGGTTCAACTGTGGTATGAGGCTTTGTAAGTTGTCCCGGTAGCGAGGATCTAGGAGGGTGTACACCCAATAATCAGCCGTGTGGAGAATGTTGGCGATGCGGCGGTCATTTAACAAGCACTGCAGCATGAAATCAACCATGTGCTGCAGACTGCCAACTGGACCGGAAACGCTGTCCCCAGCTTGAGGCAGCATCTCTGCCTGCTCAGCATCACCCCACCCTCGCTGTACACACTGACTACTAGAGCCTTGTGTACCTACCTCCTCTGGAGAGATGTGTTCCTCCTCCTCCATTGACTCCTCGTCATCCTCCTCACTAAGTGTCCCCTGCCTGGGCCTTTGTGTGGAAGCATGTTGCGCAGACTTGCCAGAAGCAGATGGCATTTCTGACTGCTCATCCTCGACCTCTTCAAAAACCTCCTCACTTAGTGCTTGTAAGGTTTTTTGAAGCAGACAGATGAGGGGGACAGTCATGCTGATTAGTGCATCATCTGCACTGGCCATCCGCGTGGAGTCATCGAAGGCACGCAAAACTTGGCAGATGTCCCTCATAGTGGCCCACTCAGTGGTGGTGAAGTGTGTCCGGCGCACAGTGCGACTTGTTTGCGCCTGATGCAGCTGGTACTCCATTACTGCTGCCTGCTGCTCACACAACCGCTCCAACATATGTAATGTTGAATTCCACCTGGTGGGGAGGTCACATATGATGCGATGTTCTGGCAGCCGGAATCGGCGTTGCAGAGATGCAATGCGCGATCTTGCCATGCTGGAACGCCGCAAGTGAGCACACTCTAGGCGAACCTTGTGCAGCAGTGCATCAAGATCCGGATAGTCCCTCAGAAAGCTCTGCACGACCAAATTGAGCACGTGTGCCAGACATGGTATGTGAGTGAGGTTGCCTAGGCCCAGAGCTGCCACTAGATTTCGGCCATTGTCACTCACTACCAAACCTGGCTGGAGATTCGCTGGCACAAACCACACATCGCTCTCCAGCTTGATGGCATTCCAGAGCTCCTGTGCTGTGTGGCTCCGATTCCCCAAAGAAATTAATTTAAGGACGGCCTGTTGACGTTTGGCCACACCTGTGCTCATATCTGGCCTAACAGGCTCACGCAGTGCTGATTCCGAGGAACTAGAGTAGGAGGAGGACTCAATATGTACAGACTGCATTCCTGCAATCCTTGGAGTTGGCAGAATACGTACTGAGCCACTCTCCAGATCTGTACCCGGCTCCACAACATTGACCCAATGGGCAGTGAGGGAAAGGTATCGTCCCTGTCCATGGCTACTGGTCCACGCATCAGTGGTCAGGTGGACCTTGCTACTGACGGCATTTAGTAGCGCATTTTTAATTTTTCCCTCCACATGCTTTTGCAGGGCAGGGACAGCCTGCCTGCTGAAATAAAAGCGGCTGGGCACATTGTATTGTGGAACTGCCAATGACATAAAGTTCCGGAAGGTGTCAGTCTCCACCAGCCTGAATGACAGCATCTCAAGGGCCAGTAGTTTGGCAATGCCGGCATTCAGAGCCAGTGCTCGGGGATGGTTTGCCGAGTATGGCCGCTTTTTCTCCCATGCCTGTGCTACCGATTGCTGGTGAGTGGCCTGGGAGTGTGCTGATGACTGCGAACGTGGTTCAGTGGGTGGAATTTCACTGGGTCTCTGGACAACAGTGGCAGTGGTTCTTCCATGGCGTTCCAGTGAGGAAGCCGAACCAGCTGTGTGTGAGCTGGAGGAAGAGGCCCCAACATGAGCTGAAGAGGTGGTAGGTGCTGCTGAAGGTTGGCCTACATCTTCAGTGTGTCTGTGTAACTCCACCTCGTGCTTGGTACGCACATGTTTCCACATATTTGTGGTATTGAGGTTGGTCACATTTTTCCCTCGTTTCACTTTCTGATGACACAGCTTGCATTTGACAAAGCAAATGTCATCTGCAACTGTGTCAAAAAAAGACCACGCACTGCAAGTCCTGGGAGCGCCCGTTTTGTGTTTTGGAAGAGGATTGCTCCTCACGGGTGCCAAAGTGGAGGTTACAGGCAACCAAGTCTGCCCCCGCCCTCTCCCTCCTCTTTTGGCCGTTCGGGGAATCTCTTCCTCAGAGCTGCTCCCACCACCTTCCTGTGGCTGACGCCATGATGGGTCAAGGACCTCATTATCTCCACTCCCCTCTTCAAGCACCGGCTGGTCCTGGGTTGTCTCGCCAGCACCGTACGCACCAGAAATTGGCAACTGAGTCTCATCATCATCTGATGCATACTGAGGTGTGCTGACCATAGGCACTGGCCCACCCGCCTCTTCAGATTCAGAGGGACAAAGCAGTTGCGCATCACTGCATACTCCCTCTTCTTCACGCTCTAGAATGCTGCTTGGCTGGCCACCTCTTTCCAAGCCAACAGATTCTGAGAACAGAAGTAAAGATTGAGATGGCTCCTGTCCAGGGCTCTCAGACTGCCTGGGCAATTTGGCAGGTGGTGAAGAGACAGATGGTTGCTCTTCAGTGCTCTGGCCTTGGGAGGATGCAGAAGTCATTGAAGTGGATGCATTAGCTGCCATCCATCCGACAACGGCTTCAATTTGTTCGTCACGCAGCAGTGGGGTACGGCGAGGTCCTACAAAGCTGCGCATGAAGGACTGTTGCCTGGTAAAAGTGGGGGATGCCGGGTCACTGGTGGCCGCAGCAGATACCGAATCCCCACGTCCTCTCCCTGCTGAATCCCCCCGTCCTCTCCCTGCTGAAACTCCACGGCCACGACCACGTGCCTTACTCCCTGCCTTCTTCATCTTGGTAGACTGATAAAGATAGGCAGAAAAGTAAAAAAGGGGTGGCTTAGTGTTCTTATTCCTGAACACCTGCTAACCAGTATAAGAAACACTAATTTGGCTAAGAGTGTGTGTACTACATTTTAATATGATCTAATGTGGCCTAGACAACTGTAAAGTGGAGTGTTTGGTGAACTTGATTTCCTTTTTTGGGTGGGGGGAAAGGAAAGGATGTGACCAAAGTTTGAAAGCTATAGTATCACAAACTTTTTGGAGCGATTACAATGCAGGAAGCTAACCTACAATGCAATTGATGAGGCTCCAAAAAATAGGGTGATACTAGCCTGGCTGGCCCTGAAGGGCACAAGCCAGCAAAAAGGCTCCTCTATCTAATCTTATATAGTGTTTGCAACCAACCAATGACAATGGATGCGGTTGGAAGCACACTAATATAGGAGCAAAAATCTGGCTAAATTAGCTGCAAAAAAAGGACTATGTATGAGGCAGTGATGCACGCTGAGTGGACTACAGCTAGCGGTGGCTGTAGAACACACTGCAACGTGAGCTGCACTCACACACAGAGAGACCTATCAGACAGCCAAAAACAGTGCAGAGAAATGGGCTATAGCACTGAAATGCTGCTGAAAGGCTCCGCTGTCCACTCCTTTAGTGTTTGCAACCAACGTATATGGATACGTATGGAAGCACACTATACAGGAGAAAAAAAAAGCATCAATAAAAGAAAAATGTGTATGAGGCAGAGACACACACTGGCTGGCCTACAAGCAGACGTGCCTGCAGGACACACTACACAGCGTGGGTCTGCACTCACACAGCCCTTGCAGACAGCTGTGAAAACAGCGCTGCTAGGGAAAAGCAAGCTACAGTGGTGGTTTATGTAGCCTGGGTTAAGCACTATATGTTTTGTGGAATCGCTATTTCTAACTGTCCCTCACAGTCTTCAACAGCAGCCTGTCCCTAACTGAATTCACAGCAGAGTGACCAGAAATGGCGGCTGCAGCGCTTTTTATAGTGCATCATGACATCATTTCAGCAGCCAATCACAGCCATGCCAGTAGTTAACATGCCTACATGCCTAACAGGATATGCCCACACTTCTGAGGATCCCCATTGGCTGAATCAAATCGAGCGGGCTCCTAGCATTATGGGAACTTCCGATTCCGGTATTCGATATGAAAAAAGTATCGGAACTAAGTATCGGAATTCCAATACAGCTAATATCGGCCGATACCCGATACTTGCGGAATCGGAATGCTCAACACTATTTACAACAGGATTTGTCTGCGTTCAGTTTGGCCTGCAGCAGCAGGCATTTTCCAGGGGCACCACGAGGAGGAACGGACTCACCCCCATACACTGCTTAGTAGTCTTCTGCTTATAATTTAGATAATATATTTTGCCTTGATTTGCAGTCTTATGCTTAATGTTCTTCTGCTTTTTGTTCTTCTGCTTTTTGTTCTTCTGCTTCTTGGTCTTCTGTCTCTTGTGCTGTATCTTGGGGGTTATAAAAATGTGTAAAGAAGTGTGCAAAATGGACGCGATACACCCCAAAATCCCCAAAAAATATGAATATAATATATCATAATTTTGTCAAAAATAATAAATTTTTATTAACATACAACAAGGAAACATACGCAAATGACAAAAAATGGGATAAAAACAATTAAAAAGGCCAAACCAAATTGGCCCTAATAGACACTCCAAAAAAATATATACAGGTTCTAAGGTAGGAACCTAGTACATACCCCCTCCAGTGTGCTGGTTAAATACCTACACCATGGTACTATGTAATAAGAATAATGCATATATATATAGAAAAAGACCCATGTAGACCATATGCTAGATATAATAATATTGCATGAATGCACAAAATACACACAGTATATATAACATGGAAATAAAAATGCAAAATCCTCAATGCAAGAGAACACAAATGACCAACGATACAAAGACCCTTTAATATTGAGGTGATGATTTATACAAAAGGATATAAACCCAGTCCATGGTTTGCAGTTCCCAATATAGGCTAATCAGATGAACCATATAGATATCATGCCTCCATGGGAACCAAAAACCCCCCTAAATGTATAGACATGTGCAGTTAAGGCCAGTTTCACATTTGCGTGTCAGGGCGCAGCGACGGCCTGCGCACGGCCGCCTCTAAGCCCCGCCCCTGCCGTGCCTCCTCCGGTAGCTCCGCCTACTGGCGCATGACGCTGCATGCGTCCTGCATCCCCTATCTTTATCACTGGGGATGCAGGCCGTGCGCAGTATGCATTTGGCGCCGCATGCGTCCTTTTGATGGTGCGCCGAGCGCAACCAAATTGCAACAGGTTGCGTTTGGCGCTGGTCTGTGCACCGTCAAAAGGACGCATGCGCCGCCAAGTGCATACTGGGCACGGCCTGCGTCCCCAGTGATAAAGATAGGGGATGCAGGACGCATGCAGCGTCATGTGCCGGTAGACGGAGCTACCAGAGGAGGCGTGGCAGGGGCGAGGCTTAGTGGCGGCCGTGCGCAGGCCGTTGCTGCGCCCTGACACGCAAATGTGAAACCGGCCTAAGATGTACAAAAAAGCTGGTACAAAGACCAAAAATGCATAACATGCGCTCAGATGTATATAGCATGGAAATGAGATGAAAAACCACAATGTGGGAGAGCACACATGACCAGAAATACAAAAACCCTTTCAATTATTTAGAGTAGGCTAATCAGATATACCATATGATAGAATGCCTCCAGGAGAGTGAAAAAACCGCCCAATGGTACAGGCATAAGCAGATTGAAAGCACAGAAAGGTCACTGAAAAAGAGACATTTAAATGAATAAAATGCCTATGGATTGCAAAAACCATGAGGGTGAATCATGAAAGGTCTAAGAGTGAGGCCATATACCCGCAAGAACGTGGCTTGGCTTCCACAGGGGAAATGGAGGTGCACCCAAGTCACAGGCAGCGTCCCTTTTGTATGACATGAAATTGGAGTAAATTACTTACACATGGAGAGTCGGTACAGCGTGCATGGAGCCAGCGTCCAGAAATAACAAAGGCGCATGCGCCAGGACTAAATCGAAACCGAAACCTAAATGTCAGGTAACGGCACAGGCGCAGTTCCAATAGCTGGTTTTACTAGCAGAAGACTGATATCTGGAGAAGGCTAATGCGCAAGCACCAGAGAAAAATAGGGCTGAATCCCTAAGGTCTAATATGACGCAAATACTGCAATAAACAAATGGCAGACAGACATAGCTGCGCATGTGTTGAAAAGACAAACAGTCCACAATAAAATATAGTGAATGTAGAAACAACACATGGCCGACGCTAGCACACAAGTGATAGAGAAATGGCGATTCTGGCCATACTGACATATATCCTATAATAGATAGTAGCAAAAAATAAATAAATAAGATAATATAGTACACAAGCATCATGGGAACACTATTAAATGCGCTATAAAGCCATTGCTGGCGAAAATTATACGGAGAAAGAGAAACATATATGCACATATATATCCAAGATAGAATAGATACAAACGCATAATGAGAACAGACGCATATCCATTATTTATGCATGATGCTATTATAGTGGAGGCATGTGGTCATGCTGACATATAAGAAACACATGTATGTGTGCAAAAGTCCATACCTAAATATCATTTTTCCGATATTTCGTGTGCACGCCGGGGTTTGATTGGGGTTGATCGCGTCCATTTTGCACACTTCTTTACACATTTTTATGGTCTGTTTGCTCAGGTGTGTGGATCGCAGTCCCCTGTGATATTTTGTAGTGTCCTCAAGTCTTCTGTTTGTTATTGGTTCCATTTTTCAGGGTTACTTGTTTTCCCTGTTTCTCTTGAGTGGTGGCACACATTGTTGGTTCATCATGGACATGGAGGCCAGAGAAGTGGCTTGGTTGGGCCAGGTGTCTGGCATCTTTGGAGGCATGAGGGCTGTGGAGCCTGTTGATGATTCATTTCAAAAACTTTCCTCTGATCTCATCCACCTTAATAAAGCGGTTGCCAAAACATGGTGGAACATTTAAAGCCTAGAGGAATATCGTAAATTAAAATTGGTACCCAGGGGTTTGAGAGCCCAGATTTTCCCAGCAGGGGAAGTGGAACCTGGGTTTGAGCAAACAGGGGAGTCTGGATTATTTCAGTGCTCCACTATTTTGATCAATATGCTGTTAGAACACGAAAAGACGCTATTATTGGATTTGAAGGAAAGGGTGAAGGTTGGTGAAACCAAATTGAAAACCTTTGACATGCAATCTGTGGTTTTACCTTTCCAACAAAGGCTTAAGGACATAATGGATAAATTCGAAAAGGAGATAATAAGGGGCAAGAAGGCCAAGTTTGCCAGGGATAAAAATGACTTTGATGAAAAAAAGCATACAGATGGATGCATAATGGTAATCGGAGACGAAAAAGGGGCTTTGTCCCTTTGACTGAATCCACAGGTTCAAGTTTGGCTCCCTCCCAGTATCCACCATCTTCCAGTGATTTTTTGTCATCAGACACAGACCAAGACAATCCACCAGGAGGGGCAAGCAGCAGAACAAGTCCACCAAATCCAAGGAGACTACAGGAGGGAGACGAGACAGAACCGGAGGCACTAGGGAGTGATCTGGCTTCGGGCAAACTTCAGGTGATCAATTTATCCAACTATTCCTTGAACCAATATGAAATTAATTTGTTAGTGAAAGGTCTCTCTTTTTCGCCTACTAAAATACTTGATAAATTTGAATTGATCAAGGATATATATCTTTTTTGCAAACAAGTAACTTTTAAATTGATGTATCATCAGCCTTCAATTATTGATACTCTTCCGGAGGAAGATCGTCAGACGTTTCATGATCTTCTCGATCTTTTGACTGAGAACCAGTATGGTGTAGGTAAAAGGACCATCTTTTCTCAAAGGCTCCCTTCCCAGGCCCCTCCCTCACTCTCTTTGTTCCCGGTGGTAGAGGTATTTTTCAATACTACATGCCGAGACATACAGAATCTTTCACCTGATAACAACCGGGGTAACAATCTTAGTTGGGAGGAAAAACAGGCCCTCAAGAATCTACAAGATATCAAGTCCTTCCTCATAAAGGAGGCTGATAAGGGGGGCAATGTTGTCTTGTGGCCAGTGGAAATGTATTTGAAGGAAGCTTGTAGACAATTATACAACACTAAGCATTATAGGACATTACCATCGGATCCTACAGAGACCTTCAAAAGTAAAATTGATAAGTTACTTAAAAAAGCTTTTGATGTGGGCACTATAAATAAAAAAGAACGTGATTTTTTAATTACAAAATTTCTAATAGTGCCCACATTCTACATGCTTCCAAAAGTCCACAAGTCAATACAAGAACCACCAGGTCATCCAATAGTTTCGGGTATTGGAAGTCTTTTTGAGCGCCCCTGTACCTATCTTGATTTTTACTTGCAGCCCTTTGTTCTCTCCTTAAGGGGGTTTTACACATAGCGATATCGCTAGCAATATCGCTAAAACATCACTGGTTTTGTGACGTTATAGCGATATTGCTAGCTATATCGCTATGTGTGATACTTACCTCTGACCGGCTCCCCCGCTGTCCATCGCTGATCGCGCGAGATTGGGCGGCTCCATTTCTCGTCTGCTTCCTGCTGGGCTTCCTGCTGTTTGAGACGAGCGACGCTGGATGCGGGCGGGAGGACGTCAGGATCGCTGTTTGTGAAAGGTGAGTATCGTGTGCTGCATCGCTGCTGCATCGCTGTCAGATCTTTCTGTATGAAAGCTCACTAGCGATCATTTAGCGATGCACCAGCGATCCTCACCGGGTCGGATCGCTGGTCGGATCGCTGGTGCATCGCTAAATGTAAAAGGGCCTTTAGGCTCAATTGTCAGAGACTCCTCTTATCTTATCAACCAATTGGATGGATTCATGTTGGATGAAAATGCCTTGTTAATCACGATGGATGTTGAATCTCTCTACACTTGTATAGAACATTCATTGGGTATACAAGCTGTTTCTTATTTTCTGGACTTACGAATGTCAGGAGATTGTCTACATGACTCTTTCATATTGGATCTATTGAGGTTTGTGCTTTAAAACAATTATTTTGTTTTTGACCGTACTTTTTTAAACAGGTATCCGGTACTGCCATGGGTGCCAAGTGTGCGCCCTCCTATGCCAACCTGTTTTTGGGTTGGTGGGAGGACACATATGTACGCCATCTACCTTTTTTCCAGGCACATGTCATCAGGTGGTACAGGTACATCGATGATGTCCTATTTTTTTGGTCGGGGTCTTTGGTGGAATGTGAGAATTTTATCTCAGTCTTGAACTCTAATCCTTGGAATATTTCTCTCACTTCTAGCATTTCCAGTGTTTCTGTGGACTTTTTGGACTTGAGAATTACCAAGGATGGAGGGCGGATCTGCACCTCACTCTTCCGGAAAACAGCGGCCTCTAACAGCCTGCTTCACTACAGCAGTTTTCATCCTTCTTATGTCCGCAATGGTATTCCCAAAGGACAATTTTATAGGATCAAGAGAAACTGCAGTAATCAGAGCCAGTTTCTGAAGGAAGCCAGATCACTTTCCACTCGCTTTAAGGAAAGGGGTTATCCTAGACGAATCATTGCACAGGCTTTTCAGGCGTCCAATCACAGGGAACGTAAGGAACTCTTGGAACCAAAACAGAGGAGAGAATTTTCAAGTACCAATATAATTACCACCTACAACAATCGGTGGACGGAGGTCTACGATATTCTTCGTAAAAATTGGAACATTCTGTTAAGCGAATCCAAAGTGATTCCGTTTGTTGGTGAACGCCCAAGACTCATTGCTAAACGGGCAAGAAATCTGAGGGACTCTTTGTGTGTCAGTCACTTTAAACGCCCCACGGAATCTTTGGGTAGAGGGACCAAAGTCATTGGCACATACCCTTGTGGGGGGTGTACAATCTGTCCTTTTGTTGTCTCTAATAACATTTTGAATCTTTCAGTGTTTCCAGGCTGTATCCGCACTACTTTCTATTCTAATTGCCGTACACGTAATGTGATATATGTCATGGTTTGCAGTTGTCCAAAAATTTATGTTGGCAAAACGAGCCAAGAGCTCCACTGACGTATTCAACATCATTTTTCTGATATTTTGTGTGCATGCAGGGATCATGGTTTGGGAAAACCCATTACTCCATTGGCCAACCATTTTTTACTTTGTCATAATGGTCGTCCGGGAAAAACCCATATTATAGCTGTTGATAAGGTGGAGACTACAATAAGGGGTGGTCGGTGTACTGATGATCTTCTCAGAAAAGAGTCGAGATGGATTTTTGATCTACATAGTTTGGCACCAGAAGGCCTTAACGAAGACGTGCCATTCACTGGTTTCTATAAGAAATAAATTTCGTGAGTTGCTTAACTCGGCCCTATGCTCTGGTTTTGAGTTTATGGGAGGTCCATGGGGGTGTCTTTGACAGCCCCCATTTCCCATATGGGTGATCTCTGCTCAAATATTAGTCTTTGATCATATTGACATTTTATAAGGCCCAGACGACTCCCATTTTTTTGGCCATGTCTTTTATATGGCCTCGGGTTGGCTCTCTTTCCATTTCTCTAATTTTCATTTAGAGTTCTGGAATTATCTCTAGGGAGGTATGCAGCAACAACATATAAGAATATAAGAAAATAAGGAAAAATGAGAAAACGAGATAGGACATATTAACAATAATATAGGGAATGTATGGACAATTTGGCCGTGCGTCTTGTTGCCTTTATAATTCTATCTGTGCATCCATTTTTTGTTATCTCTCATGTTAGCCCCATTGGGCACAAGGCGCTATATTTTTTGAATTTATGATTTTTGATTATGCTGTATCTGAAGGAGCTATACATCTATTAAAACATATATGTGCATCTCTTACTATGGATTGTTTGTTTTTTTAACATATATGCAGTTATGATTGTCTGCCATATGTTTATTGTAGTATCTACGCCTTATTAGATCTTAGGGCTCTAACCTTGTTTCTTTCTGGCGCCTGCATATTTGTTTCCTTTAAATGTCAGCTTTCTGTTAGCTAAACCAACTCTTTAAACTGCGCCCGCGCCGTTACCTGATATTTAGGTATGGACTTTTGCACACATACATGTGTTTCTTATATGTCAGCATGACCACATGCCTCCATTATAATAGCATCATGCCTAAATAATGGATATGCGTCTGTTCTCATTATGCGTTTGTATCTATTCTATCTTGGATATATATGTGCATATATGTTTCTCTTTCTCTGTATAATTTTCGCCAGCGATGGCTTTATAGCGCATTTAATAGTGTTCCCATGACGCTTGTGTACTATATTATCTTTATTTATTTATTTTTTGCTACTATCTATTATAGGATATATGTCAGTATGGCCAGAATCGCCATTTCTCTATCACTTGTGTGCTAGCGACGGCCATGTGTTGTTTCTACATTCGCTATATTTTATTGTGGACTGTTTGTCTTTTCAACACATGCGCAGCTATGTCTGTCTGCCTTTGTTTATTGCAGTATTTGCATCATATTAGACCTTAGGGATTCAGCCCTGTTTTTCTCTGGCGCTTGCGCATTAGCCTTCTCCAGATATCAGTCTTCTGCTAGTAAAACCAGCTATTCAAACTGCGCCTGTGCCATTACCTGACATTTGGGTTTCGGTTTCGACTTAGCCCTGGCGCATGCGCCTTTGTTATTTCCGGACGCCGGCTCCATGCACACTGTACCGACTCTCCATGTGTAAGAAATTTACTCCAATTTCATGTCATACAAAAGGGACGCTGCCTGTGACTGGGGTGCACCTCCATTTCCCCTGAGTAAGCCATGCCAAAGGTGGCGATACACGTGGGGTGTTATCCCCTCCAGTCACCAGTTCTTGCGGGTATATGGCCTCACTCTTAGACCTTTCATGATTCACCCTCATGGTTTTTGCAATCCATAGGCATTTTATTCATTTAAATGTCTCTTTTTCAGTGACCTTTCTGTGCATTCAATCTGCTTATGCCTGTACTATTGGGCAGTTTTTTCACTCTCTTGGAGGCATTCTATCATATGGTATATCTGATTAGCCTACTCTAAATAATTGAAAGGGTTTTTGTATTTCTGGTCATGTGTGCTCTCCCACATTGTGGTTTTTCATCTCATTTCCATGCTATATACATCTGAGCGCATGTTATGCATTTTTGGTCTTTGTACCAGCTTTTTTGTACATCTTAACTGCACATGTCTATACCTTTAGGGGGGTTTTTGGTTCCCCTGGAGGCATGATATCTATATGGTTCATCTGATTAGCCTATATTGGGAACTGCAAACCATGGACTGGGTTTATATCCTTTTGTATAAATCATCACCTCAATATTAAAGGGTCTTTGTATTGTTGCTCATTTGTGTTCTCTTGCATTGAGGATTTTGCATTTTTATCTCCATGTTATATATACTGTGTGTATTTTGTGCATTCATGCAATATTATTATATCTAGCATATGGTCTACATGGGTCTTTTTCTACATATATATGCATTATTCTTATTACATGGTGCCATTGTGTAGGTCTTTACCCAGCACACTGGAGGGGGTATATACTAGGTTCCTACCTTAGAACCTGTATATATTTTTTTGGTGTGTCTATTAGGGCCAATTTGGTTTGGCCTTTTTAATTGTTTTTATCCCATTTTTGTCATTTGTGTATGTTTCCTTTTTGAATGTTAATAAAAATTTATTATTTTTGACAAAATTGTGATATATTATATTCATTTTTTGGGGGGATTTTGGGGTGTATCGCGTCCATTTTGCACACTTCTTTACACTTTTTTATGGTCTGTTTGCTCAGGTGTGTGGATCGCAGTCCCCTGTGATATTTTGTAGTGCCCTCAAGTCTTGTTTTTGTTATTGTATCTTAGTGGTTGTCTTCATGTTCTTTGTCCTCTTGGTCATCTTCTTCAGGGTCATCTTTTTGGTCTTCTTTGGGGTGGTCTTCAGGGTCGTCGTCAGGGAGATCAAGAGTGATTACCAAAAACCATTTCAAAAAGTTTGAACTTGGAAATGTAGCAGAAGGTACAAGAAGGCTGAGGAACTGCCGAGAACCAGCTGACGGTATTGGAACCCGGATGGGTAGCAGAAGGAACAAGAGCCAATGGAACAACCGAGGACCAGTTGATGGTACTGGAACCCGGTTACTAAGCAGGAGGTACCTGTGCCAGAAAGCACTACCAAGGACCAGCAGACGTTGCTGGAACTCGGATACCGAGATGGAGGCACCTAAGCCAAAGGCACTGCCGAGAACCAGCTGACGGTGCTGGAACCCGGAGGGGCAGCAGAAGGAACAAGAGCCAATGGCACTACCGAGGACCAGCTGATGGTACTGGAGCCCGGTTACTAAGCAGCAGGTTCTTGTGCTAGAAAGCACTACCAAGAACCAGCAGATGTTGCTGGAAATAGGATACTGAGACGGAGGCACCTAAGCAAAAGGCACTGCCGAGAACCAGCTGACGGTGCTGGAACCCGGAGGGGCAGCAGAAGGAACAAGAGCCAATGGAACTACCAAGGACCAGCTGACGGTGCTGGAACCCGGAGGGGCAGCAGAAGGAACAAGAGCCAATGGCACTACCGAGGACCAGCTGATGCTACTGGAACCCAGTTACTAAGCAGGAGGTACCTGTGCTAGAAAGCACTACCAAGGACCAGCAGACGTTGCTGTAACTCGGATACCGAGAAGGAGGCACCTAGGCCAAAGGCACTGCCGAGAACCAGCTGACGGTGCTGGAACCCGGATGGGTAGCAGAAGGTACCCATGAAAAACAAAGTTGCAAGGCCATGAGCTGGCCGCAGATACCGAAACCCACAGTCCTACAGGGGGTGCTTGTCCTATTGGCACTACGGAACCAGCCTTTATTGCCAGAACCCGCAGCGCACATAGGAAGCACCTAAACTGCAGGCACCATAGAGTCGGCTAACCCGACTGCTACACGACAGGACAAAGTTTTGGAGGCAAAGTGACGTTGACACTAACCGGAAACAGCTGGCGTGCTGGAACCAGGCTGGGCAGGAGGCAGTACCCGTGCCAAAGACACTGCCGGGAACCAGCTGGCGGTGCTGGAACCCAGGGTAAATACTACAAACAGAGTGGAGACAGAGGCCTAATTTGAGCAAGTTTAAAATCTGTAGTTGTGTGAGTGTGGACAGAGCACGAGAAATTGCCGGACGCACAGCTGGGGATCAGCTGACATTACTGAACCCCAATAACACTGGAGCATATGTTGACTGTGCAGACGGCACTTCTGAGCAGCAACTGGCGGTGTTGGAGCCCAGGGTCAATCATGGAGAAGGCAGAGGACAGAGGAGATGACAAAGCCAAGTGCGAAACGCACATTGGGGTCAATGCTGCTAACAGGTATAGACACAGATTCCTTATATGGGCACCTTTTGCATAACCAGTGTTTTATTGTAGCACTTTTTCATGATAATTAGACTACATTGGTTTGATTTGTCATTCTTCTCGGCCAATGCCAGTATAGCAATTTAATCATACATCTTGAGGACCAAGGATTTATCCGTTTTGTAGACTTGTTTGTCTGGAATTGGTTTCCTTTTTTGCATAGTCATTTCATTTATTTCACTATTGTCATGCTTCCATTGCTCCATTAATAGAGATTTTTTCTCTTATATTTGGTATAAGCCTTCGTCCATATATAAACATTTTACAAGGATTTGGTCATGTAGGCTAGTCTTTTGGACATTTTTTGGTAAAATAACCTTTTTACATCAAACTTCATCTGGATACATTTTTATGCAGGGAATGCATCATCCATCTATACCATAGGATATTTGTGCAAGCAATTTTTTATATTGGTGTTACCCACTTTTAATCGGCATTGTTGCATTTACTAAATAAAAATTGTCTTTTATTATTAAAACATGTAGAATTTGCATTGCTGCATATACTAAATAAAAATCCATTTTTTATGGTATTTGAGCTTCCATTGTTTTTTCGGTTTTCTTGTGCAGCAGTGCATCAAGATCCGGATAGTCCCTCAAAAAACTCTGCACGACCAAGTTGAGCACATGTGCCAGACATGGGATGTGAGTGAGGTTGCCTAGGCCCAGAGCTGCCACCAGATTTCGGCCATTGTCACACACTACCAAACCTGGCTGGAGATTCGCTGGCAAAAACCACACGTCGCTCTCCTGCTTGATGCCATTCCAGAGCTCCTGCGCTGTGTGGCTTCGATTCCCCAAATAAATTAATTTCAGTACGGCCTGTTGACATTTGGCCACGGCTGTGCTCATATCGGTCATAACAGGTAAGCGTTCACGTAGTCCATGTGTAGGTAGACAGTGACGGCTACTGCAGCGCTGATTCTGAGGAACTGGGGTATGAGGAGGAGTCAATGTGTACAGACTGGATTCCTGCAATCCTTGGAGTTGGCAAAACACGTACAGTGCCACTCGCAAGATCTGTACCCGGCTCCACAACATTGACCTAATGGGCAGTGAGGGAAAGTTATCATCCCTGTCCATGGTTACTGGTCCACGCATCGGTGGTCAGGTGGACCTTGCTACTGACGGCGTTTAGTAGCGCATGTTTAATTTTTCCATCCACATGCTTTTTCAGGGCAGGGACGGCTTGCCTGCTGAAATAAAAGCGGCTGGGCACATTGTATTGCGGGAAGTGGTAAGCCATGAAGTTACGGAAGGTGTCAGTCTCCACCAGCCTGAATGAGAGCATTTCAAGGGCCAGAAGTTTTACAATGCCAGCATTCAGAGCCTGTGCTCGGGGATGGTTTTCAGAGTATGGTCGCGTTTTCTTCCATGCCTGTGCTACCGATGGCTGTAGAGTGGCCTGGGAGTGTGAAGATGACAGGGAACGTGGTGCTGGCTGTGGGTGTAATTACACTCTCTGTATAACAGTGCCAGAGGTTCTTCCATAGTGATCCTGTGAGGAAGCCGAACCAGCTGTGTGTGAGCTGGAGGAAGAGGCTACAACACGAGCTGAAGAGGTGGTAGGTGGTGCTTTAGATTGGCTTACGTCTTCAGTGTGTCTTTGTAACTCCACCACGTGCTTGGTCAGCACATATTTCCACATATTTGTGGCATTGAGGTTGCTGACACTTTTCCCTCTTTTGACTTTCTGATTACACAGCTTGCATTTGACAAAGCAAATGTCATCTACAACTGTGTCAAAAAAGGACCACGCACTGCAAGTTCTGGGAGCGCCCGTTTTGGGTTTTGGAAGAGGAATGCTCCTAATAGGTGCCGAAGTGGAGGCTACAGGCAACCAAGTCTGCCCCCTCCCTCTCCCTCCTGTCTTGGCTGTTTGGGGAATCTCTTCCTCAGAGCTGCTCCCACCACCTTCCTGTTCCTCACGCCATGATGGGTCAAGGCCCTCGTCATCTACACTATCCTCTTCAAACACCTGCTTCTCCTGGGTAGTCTCGCCAGCACAGTACGCAACAGAAAGTGGCACCTGAGTCTCATCATCAGATGCGTACTGAGGTGTGCTGACCATAGGCACTGGTCCACCCGCCTCTTCAGATTCAGAGAGACAAAGCTGTTGTGCATCACTGCATACTCCCTCTTCTTCACATTCTAGAATGCTGCTTGACTGGCCCCCTCTTTCCAAGCCAAGAGATTCAGAGAACAGAAGTAGATAATGAGATGGCTCCTGTCCAGGGCTCTCTGACTGCATGGGCAATTTAGCAGGTGGTGAAGAAACAGATAGTTGCTCTTCAGTACTCTGGACCTGAGAGGATGTGGAAGTAATTGAAGTCAATGCATTAGCTGCCATCCATCCGACAACAGCTTCAATTTGTTCCTCCTGCAGCAGTGGGGTACGGTGAGCTCCTACAAAGCTGCGCATAAAGGACTGTTCCCTGTTAAAACTGGGGGATGCTGAGTCACTGGTGCCCGCAGCAGGCACAGAATCCCCACGTCCTCTCCCTGCTGAAACTCCACGCCCACGACCACGTGCCTTACTCCCTGCCTTCTTCATCTTGGTAGATTGATAAAAATAGGCAGAAAAGTAATAACAGCTTAGTGTGCTTATTCCTAAACAGCTGCTAACAGGTATAAGAAACACTACTTTTATAAAGTGTGTGGACTACACTTTAATATGAGCTAATGTGGCCTACACAACTGTAAAGTGGAGTGTTTGGTGAACTTTATGTACGTGGTTTTTTTTTCAAAAAAACAAAAAGGATGTGACCAAAGATGTTAAAGCGATAGTATCACAAACTTTTTGGAGCTATTACAATGCAGTAAGGTAACCTACAATGCAATAGATGAGGCTCCAAAAAATAGGCTAACACTAATCTGGCTGGGGTTGCAGGGCACAAGCCTGCAAAAAGGCTCCTCTATCTACTCCTATATAGTGTTTGCAACCAATCTAGCTGGATATGGATGGAAGCACGCTAATAGGAGAAATTCAGGAAAAATAAGCAGCACTACAGCAAAAAAGGACAATGTATGAGGCAGTGACGCATGCTGAGCAGACTACAACCAGAGGTGTCTGCAGAACACACTACAGCGTGAGCTGCACTCACACACAGAGACCTCACAGACAGCCGTGAACAGTGCAGAGAACTTTGCACTGGCACTGAAAGGCTGCAGAAAGGCTCCGCTATCTACTCCTATATAGTGTTTGCAGCCAATGTAGATGGATACGGATGGATGCACACTAATAGGAGAAATCAGTAAAAATGAGCAGCAATAAAAAAAAAAAAAATTCGTATGAGGCAGTGACGCACGCTGAGCGGACTACAACCAGAGGTGGCTGCAGAACACACTACAGCGTGAGCTGCACTCACACACACAGACCTTGCAGACAGCTGTGAACAGCGCTGCAAGGCAAAAGAAAGCTTCACACAGCGGTTGCTAAAGTAGCCTGGATAAAGCACAATATAGCAAATCGCTATGTCTAACTGTCCCTCAGAGTTAGAAAAGCAGCGTCCTGTCCCTAACTGAATTCACAACAGAGTGAACCCAAAATGGCGGCGGCGGCTTTTATAGTGCATCATGACATCATTTCAGCAGCCAATCATAGCCATGCCATTAGTTAACATGCCTACATGCCTAACAGGATGTGCCCACACTTCTTAGGATTCCTCATTGGCTGAATCAAATCAAACTGGCTCATAGCATTATGGGAACTTCCGATTCCGGTATTCGACATGCTAAAGTATCGGAACTCAGGATCGGAATTCCGATACCGCAAATATCGGCCGATACCCGATATTTGCAGTATCGGAATGCTCAACACTAGTGATGACTTATATTATTTTACGTTTATTAGCTAGATTTAAACTAATGCACAAAAACATTCTTTTACACAAAAGAAGCTGTAAATGTCTCCTAAGGTATATTTGGTTAGGTTATAAAATAATTGCATAAATCTGTGTTTAGCATTAGAAGAGTATTCAGAGCAGCAGAGTCAATGACTTTTTGGAATTACTCTAAAATTTAAAATAATGTAGTCAGTGTGAATCACCCATTCTGCTGTAAAACACATGCAGAGGTGTTCTGTTGGTTAGGTTAATTAAAAGAAATAATAAAATAAACACTGGCAAACAAATTCATCCAGTTTATCCTGCAATTTATTGTGATTGTTCTATGTAATTTTTGGCTGTGCCACGCACTTACAAAAAAAACGTTGAAAAGTTAACTCTCCAAGCAGACTACAGTTAAATCTAAGTATAAGTATAAGTATATTGGTGTAACAAAAATATGCTAATAAATAGAGTTGAGCAAAACAGGTCGGTCAAATTCAAAAATAGCCGACTTTTGCAAAAGTCAGGTTTCACCGATCAAAACCCGACCATAGCGTGAGGTCGGCCATGAGGTCGCCGAGCGCCAAGGTCGCATTTCAAAAATTGATTCCAGCGCCTTTTCTCAGCCAGTTTCCTACTCCACACTGATGAGGGGCAATACCCCGAAACAGCTGTCTGTGGATGGATACCATGTTTTGGCAAAGGTGGTTTCCTTCATTGGAGACTGCCCTTCCCGTGGTTGTTCCTTCCCGGGGAAAGACCTGGCTAGTCATTGCTTGCGTTGAGAAACATGTGATGGTGTCTCCGCAGCTTCTGTTTTGCATGTTTTACATATTTCCCATAAGGGATGGGGGCAGTGCTCTAGAATCACTGCGTTGAGAAACACGTGATGGTGTCTCCGCGGTGTCGGATGTTGATCTCCATGAGGTCAATCATCCTCATTTTTCACAGTCTTCCACTAGGCATTGCTCCTACTAGCCAGTTTCCTACTCCACACTGATGAGGGGCAAATACCCTGAAACAGCTGTCTGTGGATGGATACCATGTTTTGGCATAGGTGGCTTCCTTCATTGGAGACTGCCCTTCCCGTGGTTGTTCCTTCCCGGTGAAAGACCTGGCTAGTCATTGCTTGCGTTGAGAAACATGTGATGGTGTCTCCGCGGCTTCTGTTTTGCATGTTTTGCATATTTCCCATAAGGGATGGGGGCAGTGCTCTAGAATCACTGCGTTGAGAAACACGTGATGGTGTCTCCGCAGTGTTGGATGTTGATCTCCATGAGTTCATTCATCCTCATCTTCACAGTCTTTAACTAGGCATTGCTCCTACCAGCCAGTTTCCTACTCCACACTGATGAGGGGCAATACCCCGAAACAGCTGTCTGTGGATGGATACCATGTTTTGGCAAAGGTGGTTTCCTTCATTGGAGACTGCCCTTCCCGTGGTTGTTCCTTCCCGGGGAAAGACCTGGCTGGTCATTGCTTGCGTTGAGAAACATGTGATGGTGTCTCCGCAGCTTCTGTTTTGCATGTTTTGCATATTTCCCATAAGGGATGGGGGCAGTGCTCTAGAATCACTGCGTTGAGAAACACGTGATGGTGTCTCCACAGTGTTGGATGTTGATCTCCATGAGTTCATTCATCCTCATCTTCACAGTCTTTTACTAGGCATTGCTCCTACCAGCCAGTTTCCTACTCCACACTGATAAGGGGCAATACCCCAAAACAGCTGTCTGTGGATGGATACCATGTTTTGGCAAAGGTGGTTTCCTTCATTGGAGACTGCCCTTCCCGTGGTTGTTCCTTCCCGGGGAAAGACCTGGCTGGTCATTGCTTGCGTTGAGAAACATGTGATGGTGTCTCCACGGCTTCTGTTTTGCATGTTTTGCATATTTCCCATAAGGGATGGGGGCAGTGCTCTAGAATCACTGCGTTGAGAAACACGTGATGGTGTCTCCGCAGTGTTGGATGTTGATCTCCATGAGTTCATTCATCCTCATCTTCACAGCCAATGATGGAGGACGCACACTGTGGGCAACGCGATGACATGCGCTGCGGCCACCACCATCTTAGGCTGGTTTCACATTTGCGTTTTTTAGCGCTGGAAAAAAACGCTAACCTGCGCATGCGTTTTTTCCCCTATATTTAACATGGGTGCGCATACCTGCGCGCTTGTAAGCGCATGTATGCGATTTTCATGCGCTGCGTTTTTTTGGGGTGTGCGATTGGATTTTCCAGACGCATCATGTTGCATTTTTTGGCCCTGCAAAAAAGCGCATGCGCACATATGCGCACGTTTTGCGCTAAAAATGGCCATTATAGCCTATGGATGCGCATATGTGCGCACTGGCATGCTCATGTAAGCGTTTTTTTGCATATGCGTTTTTTTTTTTTAACCATGGAATTTAGGGGTTTGGGTTAGAGTTAGGGTTAGTTAAGGGGGTTTA